>NW_026926797.1:0-28372 GCF_032062105.1 Saccostrea cuccullata | reverse complement strand
ATTTCTCAGAGATGGCTGGACGGATTTTCCTGAAATTTTCAGGGATGATAGAAAATGAAAATACTCCGAGACGTTTTTTTCATTTTTTGAAAATTCACTTCCGGTCGTCAGATATGTCCGATTTCCGCTTTTTTCAAAAATATTTAATCCGAGTGAGATCTCAGAAACGGTAAGGGATTAAGGCACCAAACTTACAGGGATGATAGATCTTGATAAGTAGGCAAATCCATTTGGGTTAAGATTGTCCGCCGTCACTTCCGGTCGTCACAGGAAGTGTTCATAAATATCGAAAATTTCAACTTTTCTTTTTTGAAATTTTTTTTGCATCACATTATAGCATCTTACTTGTAGTATTGAAATATGTCAGTTCCACCGGAAACAAAAACGGCAACTTCCGGTTATAAGAAAGAAACTACATAATTTGAGTATTTTTCTTTCCCAAAAATATTTTTTATAGATAAATTATTTGAAATGATTTTTGGATATGTTATTCAGACTGCCAATGTCTACAGTAACGTCAAATATTTTTTTAAAATTCACTTCCGGTCACGTGATTTCCCTGTCCTCAAAATTGAGAACTTATCATAGAGAGATCTCGTAAATGGTAAGAGATGAAGACACCAAACTTATAGAAATGGTAGATCTTCATGAGTAGGCAAAACTGTGTGGGTTAAGATTGTCCGCCGTCACTTCCGGTCGTCACAGGAAGTGATCAAAGAAATCGAAAATTTCAACTTTTCTTTTATGGAAAGTTTATTGCATCACCTGATAACATCTTATTTCTAGTTTCAAAATATATCAGGCCCACCGGAAACAAAAACGACAACTTCCGGTTATAAGAGAAAAACTACATAATTTGAGTATTTTCTTTCAAATATATATTATTTATATATAAAGTGTGTAACGGTTTTGGGGTATGTTATTCAGATTCAATATATCTACAGTTACCTCAAATATCTCTATAAAATTCACTTCCGGTCGCGTGATTTTCTGTCCTAAAACTAAGAAGTTATCATGGCTAGATTTCGTAAACGGTAAGAGATTAAGACACCAAAGGAATAGGAATGGTAGATTATGCTGAGTAGAGAAATCGATTTAGGATTAACATCGTCCACGGGTACTACTCCGGTTGTCACATGAAGTGATCAAATATATCAAAAAATTCAACTTTTCTTTGTGGAATCTTTCTTAATATTATATTATACAGCATCTTATTTGTTATTTCTAAATTTGTCAGTCCCAGTAGAAACAAAAACGACAACTTCCAGTTATGAGAGAAAAAACTGCATAAATTGAGTATCATACTATCCCAGAAATATCTTTTATAAAAAGAGTATTTGAAATGATTTTAGGACATGTTATTCAGACTGCAAAAGTCTAAAGTAACGTAAAATATTTTTTTTTTAATTTACTCGCGGTCACGTGATTTCTTGTCCTCAAAACGAGAAGTTAACATTACGAGATTTCTTAAAATGTAACAGACCAAGGCACTAAACTTGTGAAGATTGGGTAACAGATATAGGGTAAAATGCGTCCTCTGTCACTTCCAGTCATCACAGGAAGTGCTAAAAAATTGAAAATGATATTTCATGAATGTTATTAAGACTTTAAACTGTCTAAAGTAACGTCAAGAATTTTAGTGAGTTATACCTCCGGCCGTTTGTTTTCCTGTAATCATTGTAAATATTATCTGCCTTTATAACATAGATAAAAGCTCATTCATACAGATAAATAGAGGAGAGCACGGAAGACCTTTTTGTTGCTATAGCAACAAGAGTTTCTAGTTATTATTATTATTCTTTTTTCTTCTTATTTCTTCTCCGGTACTTTTTTGTCCGGAAGTGTTCTCAGAAACTGTTCACCAAACTAAGTTAAAACCTTTTTAGGGTTAGTAGGCATGTTGTGTAGATGTGCCGAACGAAGGTCATTTTGCGCGCATTCGCATGCACGTGCGGGCGCGTGCAATGAGTAAACTGACCGATATATTTAATATGATTGTAACTTTTTTGATAAAATGTTTTGAAACTCATTATATAAAGATATATAAGTTGTGTAGATAAGATGACATGGTCAAATTTACATGAACTCACGCGCATGCACGTGCGCTTTGCTCTGATTGGCTGAAACAGAAATCTTAATATCTTTTTTGTTTTTTGATGAAATGCTTTGAAATTTAAAACATAGACATGTATTAGAATGTACTACAATATGATACAAAAAATTTTTCATGAAATCACGCGCATGCACGTGCGCAGCAATCTTATTGGCTGAAACTTTAAATGACTATAACTCCCTTGGTTTTCAACCAACAGCATGGGATTTAGAACATAGATAGACATAATGGACTCCTACAATATGGTTTGGTCACCATTCACATGCATGCACGTGCGTGCACGTGCGCTTTGCTCTGATTGGCTGAAACAAAAATCTCAATATCTTTTCTGTTTTTTTATAAAATACTTTGAAATTTAAAACATACTGTATACTTTAAGATGTCCTACAATATGATATATGATAATTGTCATGAAAACACGCGCATGCACGTGCGCTGCAATCTGATTGGCTTAAACTTTAAATGGCTATTACTCCCTTGTCTTTCAACCAAACAGGATGGGATTAAGAACATAGACATACATAATGGACTCTTACAAGAAGGTATGGTCATCATGCATGTGCGTGCACGTGCATATGTGTAAAATAGTGTAGACAAGATGATATCGTCATTACGTTCATGCAATCACATGCGCACGCCTGCATTACTTAAATTTGAAATATTTGGTATACTTTCTTAAATGCATAGATTTTGCCTTCTTTATGAAGCTTACAGAGAATATGGCACGAAAAGGGAGTTGGGGAGCGTTTGGGTAACATCTTGTAAACGGTTCCCGTTACAATTAGCACTAGTTAGGGTCTTCCGAGCTTCCTTCGGAAGACCCTTCTGTTATTCTACTGTTTCTTATTATCATTTGCGTTTTTTTTTCCCGCCGAATTTTTGACAGGCGATTTCTCAAAGACCTTTCCACTGATTTTTATGAAACTTTCAGGTTAGATACCTTGTATTAACACCTATTTACATCTGCTTTCAATTTTTTGATACATGCCTTACATTGTGAGTTATTGCCCTTTAATTGATAATTTTGATGTCACGTGTCCACTAATAAACTCAAAAACGACATATGATAATTACATGAAAGTTTGAGAACTTGTAGCCAATACATTGTAGATGTGCATATCGATAAAATTATAAGCTGATTTTTTAAAGATCGGAAGCTATGTGACGGCATTTTTTAGTATTTTTTTCCCCATGAAATTTTGCTTCTTTTTGTGTAATAACTTTTGAACCGAGAATAATTTGGTAAGAAATATAGAACAAAAGTTGTGCATAATTACGAGAGCTTTCATATAAGGTCAAAGAAAAGGGGCTGGCCCCTATTATTAGGGGTTAATAGCTCATACAAGTTTTTTTCTGATAGCTAAAAATATTGGTATATTATGAAAAAGTTTGACTGAAATAGTTTCGAACTGATTAAATCTTGTCGTTTGATATAAAGAGAAATAAGCTTCAAGCAATATTTAATAGTTTTTTTTATAAAATAAATATATGAGAAACGTTACAGGAACAAGTTGTCTACTGTAAGCCAAGCCTTGACTGGGCCTCTTGCATAGTTTTCGTTGATGCATAGGAAAGATATTGATTTGATTCGGTGTTTCTCTGTTTTCTTTTATTCAAATAATCAACATAATGTGATGATGTACATGGCAATAAGTAAAATCAAAATATTTATGCATTAGTTAAGAGGAAGTCTTTTGGGGGCCTCTTGTTTGTAAACAACGCGCGGCATTGTGGGAAATGGGAAGGTACTAAAGACTGATATACTAAAAACCTTATTTGACCTGATTCAAAATCGTCAGTAAATATTCCAAACAAACGAATTTTTGTATAGCATTATGCATCATAGTCATAAAGTATTTAAATGAGTCATTAGAAGTACTCAATATTTTCGTTTAATCTAAAATAAAAACATCAGGTAAATATCAGGTCTTTCGTATATCCGGTTATTAGTGTGTCCCAAAAGTCGGACACATGTTTACAAACTGAAAGTTGGAAATCATTTGAAGTTGAGCATTAATCTTACCACACAAGCCACAGGCCGTATGTAGACATGCATGCACATTTAATCTGCAGCTACGAAGTACTTTATCAATCCTCTGGAGCATTATTTTTCAGCAGAATTATCCGATTTATAAATTTTTGTGTGAATTGTTTACGAGGAAATTCCGACTGTTACTTTAACAAGCTGAACACTCTTGACTCTGGTTCGTGGTTCCCAGTGATAAATGTATCGAGTGATGAAAGAGTCGACGGTGACATTTTAAAGTTTGATTGGCGTGGACTATCAGAATGAAGGTTAGAAATTTATTTTACCTAAAATTTAAATTACTATCTGACTATGGCAGCTTAGAGCATTGATATTTTTAGAACCGATACATTATCTGTTTTAAGGCTCAGACGCTTTCTGTTAGCCTTTTAAAATCCCAAGAGCTTTTTATTTTTTATTTAAATATATATGTGAGTATTTAATATCAACAAGACTCATTTTCAAAACAAAAAATTCAACACTCCACTATCCATCATAGTGATTCTCTTAAAGATAGATAAGCAGTCAAGGTGACCAGACGTGTTTTTTACAGCTCCTGAAGATCTTATCTCTACGTAGCTTAACAATGGAATAATAATGAGTTTGAGTGAAAATTCTAATCTTTTCAAGTCACTTTTGGACTCATTTACCGGATTTTCAAGATCGTTTATTTTAACTAATGATCTGCCAACGGAATCTGTGGGACTTAGTGTAAATGATGTGCCAAATTTCTTGCAAGTACAGGAAAACCAGGAAAGTGTTACAATTACTTTCAATGGCGACAAGTACCCCATCATTTTAGATCTGTTGGAGAAGAAACTCCTATTATTTAAAGACAGTAATGAAAGGCGACATGGATCTATTTATAAATCACAGGATAAAACTGTCACTGTTACCATCTACGAGACAACAAGCTCTCTACATATCCAAGGGGAATGTATTTTTCTTGGTATCAGGAGTTCCTCATGGACTTGAATAAATTGGATCTAAATTTGGAAACAAATTGTAAGACTTTAGATGAAACATCTCCTCAATGCACCTCCACCCCTAAGGGTAAGACATCACAAAATTGTCATCAGTGTATTGGCAGTGCCAAACTTATTCAGGAATTGTCTGATACCGTCAAGCTTTTGTCACAAGAAGTCAGTGACCTAAAACAGCAACTAAATGGGTCAAAAAATGTCACCTCGCTTGTTTCAAGAGCTACCCAAACAACTCCTAATAGGACAAAACAAAAGGAGACATCAACAGACGGACTCCTTCACATTCCAGCCGGTGTATCTAGGCATACCCAATGCACCCTTAAAGCTCCGACAATATCCAATAGTACATGTACCATGACAGATGCCAGTGAAGCTCATACTATGAGTTTTCCTACCTCGCCAGATTCAAACACCAAACATGGAACAAATCAACCTAGAAAGATCCCAACGGATAAATCTGTCCTCATCATAGGAAGTTCCATACTGCAAAGGATCCGCACCAGAGGATTGCGTTCAAATGTGCAGGTCAACACAAATCGCGGGGCAAACATCTCCCATATACGGTCCAAGCTCTCAAAAATGGATGTTTCTTCATATCGTAGTGTAATCATCTTGGCTGGCGGAAATGATGCATCTAGACGACGAGACCCAGAGGCAATAGAAAATGATTTCGCAGAAGTAATCACAGATCTCAGAAATCGGAATTCTAGTATCAGTGTATTTATCTCGGAAGTATTACCAAGGCGTGATACAGACACCAGTGAAGTTAATGGAATTATTAAAAGTGTATGTGAAATGTATGGTGGTTCAGTGATTCCAACATCTAAATTCTTTGGTCGTGGAAATCCCAAACAAGAGTATTATTGGAAAGACAACATTCATCTGTCAGACAGAGGTACCGCAGAACTGCTAAAAATTTTCCATCAATACGTGAGTATCCTCAAAGTCGGAAACGTACATACGAATGGTGAAGAATCGGAAATACTTGGCAGTACTTCCTTCCGCCGTCCAGCCTTCTGTTATTTCTGCGGGGAAAGTGGACACATATCACGACACTGCAGACATGGAAGAAAGTTGGACTGCTGGAATTGTGGGGAACTGGGTCATAAAACCAAGCTTTGTCCGAATGGACACTAGGAAACTGGCAACGAATGTGTAGCCGACCATAGTTCCCAATCGATTTCTCTTGACAACAATGTTTATTCGACTCTTAATAGATTATGTTCAGAATGTAATAAGATCCACTGTTCATGCAAACAATGTGAATATTTTTCTCTAGATTTTGTAACAAATTCAAAAAATTTAATTACTTCACCAAATACTTCTAAATTCTCAAAACCAGACAAGAATACTCATAGATTTCATACCAAGAAGGTTTCACAATCTGCTAATCATACGATATCTAAAAATGAGAATATACATGTACCACATGTACTGAGCAATAATGGGTTTGGTTTGGTGAAAAAAGGTCTAAGATTTGGAAATCTAAACATATGTCACTTATTGCCTAAAATTGAAGAAATTAAACTATTACTTCATGACAAACAAACTGTAAATATTTTAGGACTTTGTGAAACCTTCTTGAATGATCAAGTCAGTGATTCTGAATTGTATATTGAGGGTTTTGATATGGAAAGAAAAGATCGCATTCTGAGAGCAGGTGGTGGAATTATTGTCTACATTTCTAATAATATAAGATATAAACGTAGGCCTGATTTTGAAATCAGTAATATTGAAACAATTTGGCTGGAATTAAAGATTAAAAATTCTAAACCAATTTATTACTGTTCAGCATATCGTCCACCATCTGCTCCCTCCTGCTGGGCAGAGGACCTGGCTAGAGAGATTAACTGTGCCTCCTGCTGTGACGATGCAGAAATTATCTTAACAGGTGACTTTAATGTAGACTTATTCAAAGAACCCCCACAAAGTTGGACATATGCTATGGAAGAGTATGGTTTTTCACAATTAATTACAGCACCAACTAGAGTAACTAATACCTCAAGTACCCTAATAGATCACTTTTACACCAATAAACCAGATAACATGTGTGAAGTAAATATACCTTTTATAGCCATCTCTGATCACTACCCAATATGTGCCACTAGAAAAACAAAATGCATGCCGCAAAAAGGAAAACACATAGAAATTCAATATAGAGACTTCAAAAAGTTTGATGAAAATAAATTCCTCCAAGACTTAAAACATGTAGAATTTAACAATCTCCTCCAGATGCATGACCCTAATGAAATACTAACTGAATTCTATGAATTATTCAATAGCGTACTTGACCAGCATGCACAGGTTAAAACAAAACGAGTAAAGAGTGAAATCCGTCCTAAATGGATGACACAAGAAATAAACAATGCTAGACATTTACGGGACTCTTACCACAAAGAAGGAGACATGGAAAACTATAGAATTTATCGAAACAAAGTTAGCGATCTTATAAACAAATCAAAATCTTCTTACTATAAAACAGCGATTGAACAGAGTTCAAATCCCAAAGAAATGTGGAACTATCTTAATCAATTAACATGTAATCTTAAGAATACAACTCCATCTCATGTGTCTTCTAATGGGGAAATTGTTGATAATTTACAGAATATTGCAAATACTTTTAATAACCACTTTACGGATGTCTCTAACAAGCTTCTTTTGGAAATGCCAAAACATGATTATGATCCTAATATCTTATGTAATTTTGTTAGGTCTAAGCTTGATGAGGAAACCTTGTTTAGTATTCATCAAATTGAGGAAAGTGAAGTTTTTAACATGTTAAATTCTCTAAATATCAATAAATCAGCTGGTATTGATTTTATTGGGCCCCGTCTTCTGAAAGTCACATCTAAATATATATGTAAACCTATAACTCATCTTATTAACGCTAGCATAGTAAGTGGTATTTTCCCGACAAATTTAAAACAAGCCAAAGTAACACCTATTTTTAAGAAAGGTGACAAAGCTGACCCGAATAATTATCGTCCTATTTCTATTCTACCAACTATATCTAAATTGATAGAAAAACATGTAGCTAAGCTAATACAAAATTTCACTAATGAATTTGATCTACTAACACAATCCCAGTCGGGGTTTAGGGAACTCCATTCCTGTCAAACTTCACTTACAAAACTAACAGAAAGTTGGCTTACTGCAATGGATCGTGGTGAACTAATCGGTATTACATTTATAGATTTTAGTAAAGCATTTGATTTAGTGAATTATGATATTCTTCTAGAGAAATTAACCCATTACAAATTTGACCAAACAGCTATAAAATGGTTTAAATCATATCTTTACGATAGGACCCAGTGTGTTAAATTTGGATCATGTGTCTCCAATATTCTACCCGTCACAGCAGGAGTGCCACAAGGGTCAATTTTGGGCCCACTTTTATTTTTATTGTACATAAATGACCTTCCATTACATGTAAACAATTCAAATATTGATATGTTTGCTGATGATGTAACTCTGTATTCTTATAATAATAATGCAAGATGTTTAGAAAATACACTAAATTCAGATCTTAATGAGATTGAGAAATGGTGTGCTCAAAATCAAATGGTTTTAAATGTAGATAAAACAAAATGTATGTTAATGGGAACACAGCAAAGAAAATCAAAATTAGATCATCCAAATTTACAACTTTATGCCTCAGATAAAACAATTGAAATGGTTGAAACTGAAAAAATTCTTGGTGTACATATTGATGATAAGTTACAGTATACAAATCATATTGATTCGGTTTGTAAAACGGTAAATTATAAGTTATTTACTCTTCGAAGGATTAAGAAATTTCTCCCTCTACATACCAGAAAACTATATTACAATGCTTATATTTTACCATCCATTAACTATTGTTTGACTATCTGGGGTAATGCCCCCAAGCAGGACATGGACAGACTATTTAAATTACAGAAAAGGGCAGCAAGGATTATTCTTGACGCAAGTCCCGATTCTTCTTCTAAACCACTGTTTGAGAAACTTGGATGGTTAACAGTTTATGAGCTAGTTGATCTATACAAATACATATTATTATACAAAATTTTCAGTGGAACGACTCCCCAATATCTTTGTAATTTATTTGAATTTCATTCATCATCTTCTTATAACCTTCGATCTGAAAGTAATTATGATCTAAGATTGCCGAAATTTCGTACAAACTTATTCAAGACATCTTTTCAGTATTCAGGTGTACATCTATGGAATAAACTTCCCCAACACATTAGACTCTCTCATTCTCTACGAGCATTTAAGCGTAATATAGAAAATTACATCATCAGCTGTCGCACAATTATTTGAGCACAATAAGGTTTCGATATTGTATATTGTATTATGATTGTTAATTAACTATACATGGACGCTATATTTATAATCTTGTGATTGTAATTCCTTAAACATATTACTATTATATATGATGAATTGTATTCTGTATATTTTTGTATTTGATATATATATATAGAAGGCCCTGGGGAAGAATAGTGCATGCACTAACCAGGTTACCTTCTTTAAATAAAGTATTTATTATTATTATTATTATTATTATTATAATAGACCGTTTCACGGTAACTGCGGTACTGCTCAAAATGATATAGTTTGGTGAAATATGACATAAAAGTAGTTGTTAAATATACGTCATTTAATTGTCTCTCAACAAAAACTTCGCCAAACATTATAATTTTGCCCTGCAAAAGAGCAATACCGCAGTAACCATGGAGGGGTAATTCACACTACACTTATTATTTGTTGAATATACACCGTAACAATATGTTGACGGTACGTGTGACTGTTAGGGTGAGGGCAGATACTCATTCAGTTTTAATTTAGATCGGGCTTGTCAAACCGCACTTGATATTTGGTGCATCGATGCTCTGTTCACACGGGGAGTTTAATTCAAATTAGTTTTATTAATTCGAATTACTTTACTGTGAATTAAATTACTTTGCATTAGCTCCATGTGAACACAAAGGGAAGCTTATTCGAATTAAATTTTGAGGCATGTGTAATGGCAAAATTAATTCAAATGCTACATGTTGGTGGTAAGCTTTAAGTACTTAATTGTGCTATTTTTGAGCGGATAGCCTTACTGACACTTGACTGTAGAAGTAAAATTTTTATTCGCATTTGTTTAATTTGCATTAGCTGTCATGTTAACACAGTTTGATTCCCATTAGTTTGATTCGCATTAGTTTACTTTGCAATCATTTACTGCGAATTAAACTCTCCGTGTGAACAGGGCACTAGACTTTGAAGTCACATGATGTCGTGGTGTAAGTTAGGCCTACACTACCAGTCTAAATCTTGAATAGTGCTGACTTTAATGAAGAATTTTTTCCCCCACTATTTATCTGCAATTTATCCATTAAATCAAGGTGAATTTATTTTTTGGAAACTTTTGATCAATTCTTGCAAGAATGTAGCTTAAAGAATCAAAGCACTGTGGGTCCAAAGTTACTGCGGAAAAGAAATTGTGTGGATCAATAAGCGAGTGATAATTTTCGACACCAAGGCGTTGTCATGAGAGCTTGCACTATGAGCAGCGCTTCGTGCTGCTGTCTGTAATTGCTATAAATAGCTGTTCAAACAAAGTCTTTAGTATCAAAATTTATTGACAAAAATTTGCACAATTGTTGCTCAGTTAAATCTCAAAAGAAATTTGTAAAAACAATTGTAATAATAGAAAGTTTGCTTATTTTTAGATGACTGCAGGAATGGTTTGTTTGATTATTGGCCTATCAAACATTTTCCAGTCATTTCATGATGCCACCACTTGGGATAGTAAGCTGCAAATATAGACTTGTACTCAGCACGTATTGCCTTTGAGAAGTAAGGGATCCTTTTGACACTGAATCTCGGTATGCGGTCTCATTGGAGTAAACTGTCTGAAGCATTTAGCTATGGGATTGGAACCTGTGATGTAAGAATCAGCTTCTTATTGGTACTTTGATTGGTAATGTTCTTTGAGAATTTTCACTCCAGGACCTTCACTCATTTGGAGGAGTTAATATATACCGGTGAATATTTTTTATTTAGACCTTTATTTGGAACTCAGTGACATTGTCCTAACATGTACTATGAGGTTTTTAAGGTCTCATTCACCTCAAATTCTGGGTGCATGGTTAAGTAACATTACTGCATCATGTTTTGTCTTATGTTTGATACAGTGAATAATCAAAGTACTCAGAAGAACTGAAAGCTGGGCTCATTTACAGGGTAATGAACAAAGACCATGATGAGAGTTTAAAAACAAATTCAGACATTGAGAGGATATGTAATCCACAAAAAATCTCTATGGCATACATATAGCATTAAAAAGTTTTGATTCAAATTTCAAATTTAGCAATCAAATTTGCCTCAAATTTGATTGCCCAAATGTACTATATTTTAACTTGTAAAGGATGAGGTGACTTGCGGCCCCTCGTATACTGACAAAAAGTTAAATGTCTAAATTTTACTCAAATTTTTGTATGTAACTAATCACTGATATGTGTACCTGTATAGAATACTTTTTTTAACAAAAATAGAAACGTGATTTAATAGATATAGGTCTTTTATTGGGGTAGGGGTAACATGTTTACATTCAATTCCCATTGCATTTTAACCCCCCCCCCACTCTTTGAAGCCCTTAAAATATACGAGCGCAGATAAGTACAATTTTCTTCTTTGTCTGGTCACTGTATTTTATTGAAATCTACCTATACGTGAAAGGAGGAAATTGTATCTAATTGCGCTCACATGCTATTTTAAAAAAATATTGTAAAATATAGTTGGCCTTTCCCATTATAAACAGATCGACGGAAGTAGATTTTCTGACGTAAGAATGAATTCATATGCTAATCGAGGCACGGGCGATACTTTCTAACTGACCAATCAGCTATATGAAATTCGTTACGAGTGAGTACCACAAAAATACTATGGCAACATGCTTGGAATTTTACTGCGTTTCGATATCTTTTTATGCATTTAAGTCACAGATTAGACACGGATCTACATATGTACCATTTCCTACACCACAATAAAATTCATATGTACAGTTACAAGCATTTGATAGAATATACATGATATACATTAGTTTAAAGTTTTGTAGCGTGTTTGGTGAGCAATTTGCTAGTTCTACACATATTTCCGAGTATCGTTGAATACAATTTTCATGTGCATTTTTAACCCTAAAAACCGTAAATGCTGAAAATCCATGCTTATTATTAAGTATAAGTAGCATTGGCTGACCATTATAAAAGTTTGAATGTAGAAAAAGATAACAGGTAAATATAAACCTAAACCACGTGTCTCTGATAAAATGTAAGCGTAGTAAACCAGCATGTTTTGTTGTTCTGTTATTCGGATTGGTCAATGAAAAAGTGCGAAATGATAACAATAGCCATATAAGGTCTTCTCAGACACGCATATCCCACTATTGTACTGAGACCCGCCCATTCCCTGCCTTAAAAATAAATATTCGCACAAACCTGGCCAAATTTAGCTGTGATAGGGTCTAAAAAATCAAAGATAATGCAGTATTCCTTATAATTAAAATGTGCCTGAACTGTTGAAACTATTCGAAAGGCGTCATATTTATTCACTTATGTTTGAAAACTACCAACATTGTTGTAGATTAAATATAATTCGTCGTGGAAAAAGGGCCCCAGATAGCAGTTATGTCACATCATCCTTTGATTAAGCATCAGTGATGAAGCAGCATTTCCTGTTGAACTTCGTAGCAATGAGCCCGGCTAGAAATCAAGCTAAACTTCAGGATTATATAAAGGGAATGCCCTACCACTAGGCTACCATAAAGACAAAGATGTATTTTGGTTATATAGGGAAAAATGCTTTGGCAAACACTTATAATGAATAGAAGCTTATAGAAAATTGAATTTTATTCCTTGTCTTTTTAAAACATATGGAAATCTAAATGAAAAAAAATGATTTACATGTACCCTGGTACATGTACTTTTACAAAAAAACATATCTAGTTGGTTATGAAAATTATGGTGTCCAGATAAGGCTAATTGTAAAAGTGCTTCAGCATGTTTAGGAACAATGTGCTAACACAGTGTTCACAACACTGTCAGGCTAAGGCAACTTAAAATAACATGCAGTTGTGCTGCCACAAAACATGCTGCCATGCCAACACAGCTTTACACAATCTATTACATGTAATCTTGACTGTGTGGTGTAAAAGCCTGCTGCAACATTGTTACAATGCACAAGTACATTGTCATTGTGTTGTCATAAACACACTAGACCATCCTCATAAGTGTTGTAGCACATTTTTACTTCATTCTGCCTTGTAAGTGTCTTAAACTGGCCAGAATGTTGTCATAAACTTACTAGCATGGTGTTATAAATGAGCTAGAGCCACATTGTTACTTTGCGCTAGCTCTTTGTTCCATATGCAATAGTGTTTTGTCACTTCATTAGCGCATTGTTCTTAATTGCTGTAACACCTTTACGAATGGTCTTATCCTGACACATAAAAAAAAATAACTGGATACCATCTTTTTGGCTAATTAATCGGTTAACAACTGTTAACCATTATCATTCCTAATAAATTTCGATATGAACAAGTAATGTACATTTTCTTTATTTGAAATCATGAAGAACTAATATGTTATTTTATAACATCCTCAAATGACTGCCTGTAAACCTATATTTTTAAATAATTATAGACTACCGGAAAATGTGACAGAATCTTTGAACTCAGTTTGATGGTTTATCTTATCTTATAACAGTGTATAAGTTGCACTTTTAAAAAAAAATTCAATAAAAAATTTCAATTTCTTTTTGATAGGTGTGACTGTCATCAGAGTACTGAAATTTGATTCCAAGCACGATCATGATTTGCCAGAAGAGCATCTGTTGGGGGATGACAAGGAATAAACAGCATAATGAAATTGAAACACTCATGTGAATCAGTCTGTCTTAGTTTATGATATTGACTTTAAATTTTCATATTTTAATTTTAATTTGAGAAACAGACATAAATCCACAAATATGAACAAATCCATTGCTTTCAGTTTTTCAAGAGAAATAGATTTTGTTACAGAGTCTATCTTTAGTTTGGAATAAATATTCTTTTTAAGTATGTGTCAGATCTTGCATGTAAACATCTGTTTTGAGGTCTTCCGTTTCCAAGAGAAGACATACCAGTTCTAATAGTTAAGGTTATAAATGTGTGCAAATATTTGTATTTTTACAGTATAATTGACTGATTGATTGTTTACTGTTTAAAGTCCCTCTCCAGAATATTTCACTTATATGGAGACGTCACCATTGCTGGTGAAGGGCTGCAAATTTAGGCCTATGCTTGGCACTAATGGCCTTTAAGCAGGGAGGGATCTTTATTGTGCAACACCTGCTGTGACACAGGGCCTCGGTTTATACAAGTATCATCCGAAGAACCGCCCCATTTAGTCGCCTTTTACAACAAGCAAGAGGGTACTGAGGACCTATTATAACCCGGAAAGGATTTTGCTATTTGAGTCAAAGAAATAAAGAATGGTAGCAAAGTTGACAATTGAAACATTTCACTTTCTGCTTATCGCTAAGAAGGAAGACCCACTCGTTGCTTTGCAACGAGCTTTGCTCAGTTATTATGTCGCCCCGAACGAAGTCGGGGACGACATATTGATATTGTACGCATGTTTTTTTTATCCAGGCTGTTTCTCGGAGATGGCTGGGACAATCTTCCTGAAACTTTCCTCAAAGGACGATCACTGGTTGTAGTTGTGCAGTGAGGTCGTTCAGTTCCAATATGTCTACCGTTGCCATGGAAACCTGTAAAAGGCGACAAATTTTGTCCGAGAGTGTTCTCTCTGGTCCCTTAAACGTTCGTCATGAAACTTTTTCTTATTTTAATGATTAGTATCTGTAGTTCTGCAACTCGTATTTAAAATTTTCATATAATCGATTATTGCCATGGAAACCAGGTGAAAGTTAAAATTCTTTAATATCGATTTTCTCAATAAACTACTCAGGCAATCGTTTTGAAACTTTCAATGTTTATTCCTTGCAATGTGTCAAAGTGATTTCTACTTTCAAAATAATTGTAATGAGTCGCTCACGGTTG
Organism: Saccostrea cuccullata; assembly: GCF_032062105.1. NCBI lineage: Eukaryota > Metazoa > Mollusca > Bivalvia > Ostreida > Ostreidae > Saccostrea > Saccostrea cuccullata. The sequence goes on along the minus strand of NW_026926797.1, from coordinate 13,181 downwards.
CCATAGAAACGAAACAGAAAAAAAGATTCAGATGTACACATGTGTTCTCCAAGGTCTAGGTCAAAGGGTCAAAGTTCGTCGTATCCAATAAAAGTTCTTTTCACAAGGATTACATATTTGAAATACGAAAGCCCTAGTACTTACCGTTCAAACGTTATGGCTATTTACTATGTTCAAGACGCCCCCCCTCTTTTTATGAAGCACACAGCCAAGTAGAATACACAGATATAACATATACAACTTACAAGTAACTTTTTAAAATCTTCATTCATAAAATTCAGTTCCCGTCATGTGATATTTTGCCATCATTCATTCTCCTTCTGTTTGTCTCTTGAATTTATAAATATTTTATTTTATCTATATAAAAAAAAAATAACGATTGTCAGCTGCATTTATTATCATTTCGCGTTTTCTTGTATATCTATCACTTGTATATTATTCATTTCATTAGATAGTGCAAGTATAAATTAAAAAATTGGTACGTCATTTCCATAGTTTTTATTCATTCATAAATTCTTTGATCCGCTCCTGATGGTTCGCAAAGCCTTGATCACCACTGTATACAAAACATTCGATCTGGCCGAAAATTTTCATGATTCCGCTAAACTGAGAAAGTTCACACATGATTTATTATCTCATAACACACATCAGCTCTCTGCAATGCAGAAATGCTCGAATTGATGGTGGCATGTCAGATTCGTTTTTCGGTAGAACCTCTAAAATGAAAGTGAAAGAGGGAAATTTCAGAGTTCTCACTGGCGTTACAATACACAAAATAATTGGCTGATCTTCTTCATAAATTACATGTCCCAAGCTTTTATCATAGGAAAGATACTGCCAATTAACAAGTATGAGGCTCAGTTCAGTACATCTGCCAGATTTCTTTTATGCAAGTTGCAAATTGAGGAACTTGTAATTTTCCTGCATGATCTTTCTTTCCCACCCATTCTAAAAAATAATGAGTGGGATGTACCGAATTAAGGTCTTCCGTTTCCAATGGAAAGGACTGATATAGCTCAACGGTCGTTCAAACTTAGCTTATGGACTTTTGTTTTAGTGATGATAAAAATGAAAGTCTTGTCAATACGGTACATATGCTATTGCTTGCAATAGCAGACTTTTGAGTTATTTTTTTTTCTTTGTTCTCCTGAATTTTTTCTTGTCCGCGAGTGTTCTCAGAAACTGTTCACCCAACTGAGCTAAAACCTTTTTAGGGTTAATAGGTGTGTAGTGTAGGTGTGCAACACGAAGGTTATTTTGCGCGCATACGCATGCACGTGCGGGCGCGTGAAATGAGTGAAATGACGGATATACTTTATATAGCCATAACTTTAACATTTTCTGATGAAATATTTTAAAACTCATTTAATAAGGATATATTAATGGTGTAGATAATGTGACACTGTCAAATTAGCACGAACTCACGCGCATGCACGTGCGCTTCGCTCTGATTGGCTGCAACAAAAATCTCAATATCTTTTCTGTTTTTTGACGAAATGCTATGAAATTTAAAATATAGTTAAACTTTAGGATGTACTACAATATGATATATAACAATTGTCATGTAAACACGCGCATGCACGTGCGCTGCTATCTGATTGGCTTAAACTTTTAAAGGCTATAATTCCCTTGTTTTTCAACGAAACAGTATGGGATTTAGAACATAGACAAACATAATGGACTCCCACAAGGAGGTATGGTCGTCATGCACATGCATGCACGTATGGTTTGCTGTGATTCGCTGAAACAAAAATCGCAATATCTTTTTTTAATTTTTGACGAAATGCTTTAAAATTTTAAGCATAATCATGCATTAGGATGTACTACAATATGATATATAACAGTTGTCGTGAAAACATGCGCATACATGTGCGCTGCAATCTGATTGGCTTAAACTTAAAATGGCTATAACTTCCTCGTTTTTCAACCAAACAGGATGGGATTTAGAACATAGACAAACATAACAGACTCCTACAAGAAGATACAGTCGACATGCACATGCATGCACGTGCATGCAAAATGAGTAAAATTACAAATACACTAGATTAAAACGTATTTTTTAATACTTTTGGATAAAACGCTGTAATTTCTAGTATATAAATAGTGTAGACAAGATGATATGGCCATTATGCACATGCATTCAAATGCGCATGCGTGCAATGCATAAATTTGAATATACTGAATATACTTCTGGGAAAACATTGTTATAGTCTAAAAGGCATAGAGTTCGTCTTATTTAATGAAGCTTACAGGGAATACGGCACCAAAAGGGAGTTGGGGAGCGTTTGGGGAACATCTGTAACGGTTCCCGTTACAATTAGCCCTAGTTAATTTTGTGAGATAACCTTTTGTGAAGGTCAAATTGAAGATCATGAAAATTTTTGATAATTTTTTTTTTCAGTAGGTTTCTGTGTGAAGGGTTCGGGGGATAAACTGGTCCCGGCTAACTACATTGAACCTTCAGACCGCCTTCCTTCTGTCACTGACACTTACAAAAACCCACCATATCTCGCCCAACAAAGAATAAGATCGAACAAAGCCGAAGGAATCCGAACTGGTCACTTTGATGAAGTGAAGTACATTGCAAAGTGGCGGAAAAGACTCTTCCAAGTTATGGTGGTAGATCTCAAGGACAATCAATATGTTGTGCGGACATCATCTTCACCAAGAAAGTGGACTGTCAACACATTGTTTGTACAGTCCACGAATGCCCCTACAGGTGAGATTGAATTTGAATCAGAGTCAGGTACACAAATCTAAAGAATTACACAAATTATTTTGAATTTAGATTGTATTCCATTCTAACTTTTACATACATGTATTTATGACCATGGACTCAGACTTCGAGGGCAACAGCAGTGCAAACGATGGTCTCCATGAAGCTGCCACCAAGGCTACCTCATCCAGCACCATGGACTCTGCCAAACATGCCAAAGCCTCCCTGAAAGCCTCGAAACTCCCTCAAAAGACCATAAAGTCGGACGACTCAGACAATGAGGGTCCACGTCAAAGAAGTGAGCTTAGAGTCATCTACACAAATCCAAAAAAAAATTATTTTAAATTTAAATTGTGCAGGATGTTTTGAAAAAACTACAAATTATTTTGAATTCAGATTGTATTTCATTCTAACTTTTTCATACATGTATTTATGATTGAACTTCAGGAAAAGACGTTCCCGCTGCCACAGAGGCCTCAGCCAGCGCCAAAGCCTCCACGAAAAAACGCTCTCTAAAGACCATGGACGACTCAGACAATGAGGGTCCACGTAAAAGAAGTAAGTTTAGGGTCATCTACACAAATCCAAAAAAAATTATTTATTAAAATTTGAATTGTTGTGTAGGATGTTTTGAAAAAACAACAAATTATTTTAACCAGAGTTATTGCCTTTACACCAAAATAGCCGAAATAGTGGTTTCCGGAATATAACTCGAACATTTATGCTCCGATTTCATCCAAATTTGGTATGTAGGTTCCTTACAAGAAAATCTAGACCGAGTTCTATATTGGCAGTATCCGGAAATTTTTAAGAGAGTTATTGCCTTAGAATTTAACACGAAAATCCTAGAAGTAGTTGTTTCCGTATGATAACTTGAACATTTATGCTCCGATTTCATCTAAATTTGGTATGTAGGTTTCTTACAAGACTATCTAGACCAGGTTCTATATTGGCAGCATTCAGGGTGGGGGGGGGGGCGGAAAAAAATTGCAAGACCTTAGGTCCTATTTTTTTTACATGGCCCTTTTGGGTACCCACCCACCCCTACCCGCAATTTTTTTCCACCTGATTTCGGGACACCCACCCCCCAAATATATAAAAACTAGTCTACATTCCAACTTATGGAGTACTAACATATCCAGAGTATGTTCGGCACCAAAGTCCGAATGTAGGACTACATAAAACATGATTATTATGACCATTCAGAACAATCAATATTTCAAATAGATTCAAAATATGTTCTAAACTTCAAAATAATTAAAAAATGATTTTAATGACTGATGTTACAGTGTGTTACCAGCTACAATTTTAGCTGAATTCAGTCAAATCACCTGGAATCATCACAATAAGTGTGTCTCTTATTTGATAGAGATTGACTTAAGATTCAATTAATACAAAAAAAGTTCAAGTGAACACTGCCCCTGGCATTTGAAAAATTGTTTTGCATTTGTACCAAAGAAGTTCAGAACAAATCCAAAAAAAAATTATTTTAAATTTAAATTGTGTAGGATGTTTTGAAAAAAAATACAAATTATTTTAAATTTAGATTATATTCCATTCTAACTTTTTAATACATGTATTTATGATTGAACTTCAGGAAAAGACTTCACAGAGGCCTCAGCCAGCGCCAAAGCCTCCACGAAAAAACGCTCTCTAAAGACCATGGACGACTCAGACAATGAGGGTCCACGTAAAAAAAGTAAGTTTAGGGTCATCTACACAAATCCAAAAAAAATTATTTATTAAAATTTAAATTGTTGTGTAGGATGTTTTGAAAAAACTGTGAGTTATTGCCTTTACACCAAAATAGCCGAAATACCGGAATATAACTCGAACATTTATGCTGATTTCATCCAAATTTGGTATGTAGGTTCCTTACAAGAAAATCTAGACCGATCTATATTGGCAGTATCCGGAAATTTTTAAGAGAGTTATTGCCTTAGAATTTAACACGAAAATCCTAGAAGTAGTTGTTTCCGTATGATAACTTGAACATTTATGCTCCGATAGGTATGTAGGTTTCTTACAAGACTATCTAGACCAGATTCAGCATTCAGGGTGGGGGGGGGGGGGGGATTGCAAGACCTTAAAAATGGCCCTTTTGGGTAGTTCAATTTCGGGACACCCACCCCCCAAATATATAAAAAAACGCTAGCACTGCATATCCAGATATGTTGTACTCCAAAGGAATGTAGGACTACATAAAACATGATTATTATGACCATTCAGAACAATCAATATTTCAAATAGATTCAAAATATGTTCTAAACTTCAAAATAATTAAAAAATGATTTTAATGACTGATGTTACAGTGTGTTACCAGCTACAATTTTAGCTGAATTTCCTGTCAAATCACCTGGAATCATCACAATAAGTGTGTCTCTTATTTGATAGAGATTGACTTAAGATTCAATTAATACAAAAAAAGTTCAAGTTAGCACTGCCACTGGCATTTGAAAAATTGTTTTGCATTTGTACTTCAAAATTTCCTGTCATACTAACTACATATGTAGCTAATATAGATTCTGTCACTAAGCTAGCATATCACCTGTCTGTCACAAGCTATTAAGAGATATTTTGTTTTCTTTGACTTTAAATGATGAGATGATATGCTGCTATGAGAAAATGTTTGATTAAAGATTCAAAACCCACTATTGTATATCTCAATTGGCACAGATTGGCCTGGATTGCACCTATAAATATTTATTTACAGCTATCCAACCCTAATATTGGTTTCTCTATAAGAATCAATGTTGAAATAGATAGATTAATTTAATGTGTGTTCTTAAATTGAGTGTATGAGTTGTGTATTGGAGAAAAATTGCATGTAATTTTTTTCAGCACTGAAAGAGACACCCACCCCCTGCCACCCCTTCAATTCTATATATTTTTTGGACTTTAATTTCTTAAATTTTTTACATTCAGTAAGGGTATATATGGTTCATATTAGGCTGTAATTGAAGCACAAACACAATGTATAACTTTTTTAATAACTGGGGGCATTTAAAACATTTAATCCAAAAAGGGAAAAAATTGCATGATTGTGGTAGAACAAGTTTTTGTGGCCCTGGTACCCACCCACCCACCCCTACCTAAGGTCTTGCAATTTTTTTCCAGCCCCCCTCCCCCCTCCCTGCAGCATCCGGACATTTTAAAGAGAGTTATTGCCCTTTTTTCTTCCTGCTCATTTTAGACTTAGAAATTTTTCGACTTTGCTCTTGTTCATACATGTATTTATGATTGAACTTCAGGAAAAGTTGATCCCGCTGCCACCGAGACTACCTCAACCACCATGACAGACAGTGGTCTCGACGATCCCGCTGCCACCCAGGCTGATGATGATGCTGATGATGATGATGATGCTGCTGCGGCCAGACTTGACGATCCCGCTGCCACCCAGGCTGATGATGATGCTGCGTCCAGACTGCTTGCAAATATCCTTCGGCGAAAGGCTGCATCCCAAAAATTCAAAACAAAGCTAAACAACGCGAAAGGATGCTTTCAAAGCAAGGATCCTGACTTTTTATCGTGGCGTCGGTATTGTCACCATCAGTTCTCCTTACACTCCAAGAACTCCAAGAATTTTGTTGTTGTTTGTTGCAATACTGAGTATAGAAGTGCCTCTGGTCTCATCAACCACGTACATCGCAAACACTGAAACCAAGAAATTTCAAGTCTTATGCTTTGTGCATTAGAAAACATTCCTTAATGTGTTGTTATGATGCTAGAGTTTGTTTGTAACTTGTAAATGACTTCTCACATAGCTTTGTCATGATATTGGCCAAAGACATTACAGTGACTTAAATTGCCTAAATATTAAAACCAATTCTCTGTAAATACCAAATAGATAACAATGCATGATCTCTAGAATGTGTCAGAAACTTTTATACAAGTTAGAAATGACCCTTGACGGAAACAAATAATGTTGATTATACGATACTATTATCCGTTGCCATGGCAACCAGTATACTAAATTTTAGCTGAAAATTGACGGATTTTGCATTAAAGGACCCCGAAATTCACGTATATTTACAGAATGATTCTGGACTTGTCTAAGACTATGTTTAATTTCTCTTTGCCATGGCAACCAGTATACTAAATTTTAGCTGAAAATTGACGGATTTTGCATTTAAGGACCGAAATTCACGTATATTTACAGAATGATTCTGGACTTGTCTAAGACTATGTTTAATTTCTCTTTAACTCATTACTTATAACGTGTGTAGAATATTTTTGAGGACAAAAAGTTGATTTTTTTCCAACTTGTATGCTGACATGTGAATATTTATACCTAAACGTGGTCAATTAGGCCATTTTAATGATATTACTCAAAATGCAATTTTCATGAATTTTCAAAAAAAAATTTTTAAGTGATGTCAAGAATATACCATGTTTTGCCTGGATGGATTTTGTTCAGACAATGAAGTGCTTATTATCTGATGCAAAAAATGAGTGGGGTAATATGTGTGATTTCCGAGGTGCCAATGTTAAAAATGGTCAAAACAGCATTTTTCACATTTCGTGTAGTAGGGCTGCTTTCAAATGTACACAGAAATCAAAACAAAGTGAATGAATTAAAATCTTTTGATGCATAATATTCATCTGGTCTCAGAAAAGTAACTTTAAAAATTTTGGGTCAATATGTTTGCTAAAGAAGTCGTCAGATGGCGTTAAAGTTCCAATATTTTACAAATGTCCTAAAATGCTCATATGGGCCTTGTTTGGGTCAAGATAAATAAAAATTGGGGTATTTTGGAATCATTCTAGGGCAATATCCTCAAAGAAGTCAATTTTTTCTTCAAAATGAGCTATAATTTCTCAATCTGAAACGAGGGATATGAAATTGATATTAGGATGAAATTAAAGAAAAACACCTCGTGACAGTGCTCCAAAATGGTCTCCTCTCCCATTTTAGCCCAGGAAAATTTTTGTCATAAATATGGGTAAAAGACCCTTTGAGCCATGCCCACTAAGGAGTTTTTCTAACACCTCCTCTGTGCAGGCTTACCCCTTTTCCTTTTAACACTATGATCTACTGCACTCTTGAAGATGGGTTGCTTGGTTAGATTTGTTGATTGTTTTGTTTGGGGGATAATAAACAGTTGGGACATGACTTGTTTCTGTTTGCTATATAATAACCTGTAACAGTTATTTTTAGTCCACCTGACCCAAAGGGTCAGTGTGAGCTATTGCCATCACTCGGCATCCGTCGTCCGTCTGTCCGTAAACTTTTCACATTTTGATCAACTCCTCTTCAATTTTTAGCTCTACTGGTCAGAGACCAGAAGAGCTTATGCGATAGTAAGGTGTGCGTCGTCCGTCCGTCTGTCTGTCTGTCCGTCTGTCTGTAAACAATTTTTCAAAACGCTACTCCTCCTACAGTTTTGGTCTGATTTCAATATAACTTGGCACACAAGTAGACTACACTAAGATACATAAAATAGTGCATTGGTTTTTTTTTCGATGAACGGTGTTGCCATGGTTACTAAAAATAGAATTTTCTTTGAAATTCCTTTAAAACGCTACTCCTCCTACAGTTTTGGTCAATTTCAATATTACTTGGTACACAAGTAGACTACACTTAGATACATAATATAGTGCATTTGTGTGATTTATTTTGATGAACGGTGTTGCCATGGTTACTAAAAATAGAATTTTCTTTGAAATTCCTTTAAAACACTACTCCTCCTACAGTTTTGGTCTGATTTCAATATTACTTGGCACACAAGTAGACTACACTAAGATACATAAAATAGTGCATTGGTTTTTGATTTCAATGAACGGTGTTGCCATGGTTACTAAAAATAGAATTTTCTTTGAAATTCCTTTAAAACGCTTCTCCTCCTACAGTTTTGGTCTGATTTCAATATAATGGCATACATTAAGTAGACACTAAGATACATAAAATAGTGCATTGGTTTTTGATTTCGATGAACGGTGTTGCCATGGTTACTAAAAAAAGAATTTTCTTTGAAATTCCTTTAAAACACTACTCCTCCTACAGTTTTGGTCTGATTTCAATATTACGTAACACACAAGTAGACTACACTAAGATACATAAAATAGTGCATTGGTTTTTGATTTCGATGAACGGTGTTGCCATGGTTACTAAAAATAGAATTTTCTTTGAAATTCCTTTAAAACGCTACTCCTCCTACAGTTTTGGTCTGATTTCAATATTACTTGGCACACAAGTAGACTACACTCAGATACATAAAATAGTGCAGCAGTGTTTGATTTCGATGAACGGTGTTGCCATGGTTACGAAAAATAGAATTTTCTTTGAAATTCCTTTAAAACGCTTCTCCTCCTACAGTTTTGGTCTGATTTCAATATTACTTAGCACACAAGTAGACTACACTAAGATACATAAAAAAGTGCATTGGTTTTTGATTTGGATGAACGGTGTTGCCATGGTTACTAAAAATAGAATTTTCTTTGAAATTCCTTTAAAATGCTACTCCTCCTACAGTTTGATTTGATTTCAATATTACCTGGCACACAAGTAGACTACACTAAGATACATAAAATAGTGCATTGGTTTTTGATTTCAATGAACGGTGTTACCATGGTTACTAAAAATAGAATTTTCTTTGAAATTCCTTTAAAACGCTACTCCTCCTGCAGTTTTGATTTGATTTCAATATTATTTGTTACACAAGTAGACTACACTAAGATACATAAAATAATGCATTGGTTTTGATTTCAATGAACGGTGTTACCATGGTTACTAAAAATAGAATTTTCTTTGAAATTCCTTTAAAACGCTACTCCTCCTGCAATATTACTTGTTTTGATTTGATTTCAATATTATTTGTTACACAAGTAGACTACACTAAGATACATAAAATAGTGCATCGGTTTTTGATTTCAGTGAACGGTGTTGCCATGTTTACTAAAAATAGAATTTTCTTTGAAATTCTTTTAAAACGCTACTCCTCCTACAGTTTTGATTTGATTTCAATATTACTTTGCACGCAAGTAGACTACACTAAGATACATAAAAAGTATATTGGATTTTAATTGCGATGAATGATGTTGCCATGGTTACTCAAAATTGAATTTTCTTTGAGATTCCTTTAAAACGCTTGTCATCCTACAGTTTTGGTCTGATGACAATGGCTTCTTTTCTCATCCTTTGTTATAAGTGCAAACCAGTAGAGCTACAGTCTCGACAGAGACTTCTGGTTACAATTTAAATTCCCCTTCACCTAAGGATGCTTTGTACCAATTTTAGTTAAAATTGGCCCAGTGGTTCTTGAGAAGAAGTTGAAAATGTGAAAAGTTTACAGACTGACGGACGGACAGCTAGACAGACAGACGGACGAACAGACAGATGGACGGACAAAATGTGATCATAAAGCTCACTTGAGCCTTCGGCTCAGGTGAGCTAATAAAAGAGGGTTTTTTTCTAAATTTTTTTGCGATTTATACAAAAATGGATGAACTACACACTATCCCCCAGCAAAATTTAGTTACAGGACATACTTCTCTGGTAGATTTACACAGAATATCATCAATGTTTCACTTTGTCCTTGTTTATCACTTGTGCCAGTTCATTATAAACACGATTGTTAATTCCAACTCTTCCAACTCTGCGGACATGCAAAGGGAGCATTTCACGCATAATTTTTCTCTCTTGTTTGAATATGTGCATATCAGACAATCGAAAGGAATAGGAATATTAAAATTTCAGATATTCAGCTTCATAAGAGAACATTGGAGTTTATACACAATCTTAACACTTGAAATAAACAACAAGGCCCCTGAATAAATCTACATGCGATGTACAAATTATGACACTTTCCCCTTCATGTAAGCTCAAGTATGCAGTGACTCATCTTCGCTAGCGAGAGTAGCGTATCAGAAACCCTTTTGCATCGGTTGTTTCTAGGCTATAAATGAATTTTTCCCTGCTTTTCCATTTTGAAAAAATTATTTTACAATTAATTATTTAGATTTTCTAAGAATTATCTCCCCTATTGCATTCTTTTGTAGAGAAGGTAGATAATGATTATATTTCAAGGAAATATCAACAGAATATTGTAGAAGTCTATCATGTAATCATACAGTGTTTAGGCATGCCATGGATCATTGCAAGCATGAATGTGAGTTCAAGAAATTTGCTCTTTTCTGTTTACTTTTATTTTCGTACTCTTTTGTCATAAATATTGACCTTTCTGCACTTAAAAAAGGTAAGTAAGCACTGACAAACATTTGAATATGACATTTTTTTTACAAAAAATGAGTATGTTGTTTTGATTAGAAATTATTTAAACAGATAAACTATATGGTCCATGATCACTTTTGAAGACATTCCACCAATTTTTTGTAAGAGTACAAAAATCGGAGTGGTTAATGTATCCGAAAGGACGATGACACAAACCAAGTCAGAGTCTTTCAAGTTTTCTGTGGGCTGATCCAATGTCGCACTAAACATCTCCGAAAGTTCTTCTCGAACATCTATTACTTTCTGTTTTGCTTGAACGACGTATGAACGTATGAATGTAATGTCCATCTATAGCTTGATTTTTCTTATAAGTTTTTTCGTTTAATTTAGTAAAAGAATATCCGAAAGAATTTTTGTCTTTTGACCCGGAACCTGTTTGATTCTGGGTAAATTTATGTAAACCCTCGTGAAAATAAAAGAGTTCTTCATTATCGTGAAATTCTACTCCACACCATCTACATCTCTGAATAAGTTGAGAGGAGGGAGAGTTGTCTTCTATTTGTTGCAATTTCGCGGGATAAGTAAATTTCATTCTTCAATCTTTTCAACGGTATATTTATGAAACTGAAATGCAGCGTCGTTCTCGAAACTTCTTGGGCACTAAGGACATTGATACATCATCGCTATATACCTACAAAAAATTAAAGCATTTTATTATTAAACAAAGACACCACCGCCGCCCCCCTTCCCTTCCCTTTCTTTTGATATGGAAGTCTTAAACGGTATAGCAAATTCAAATTAGAATGGGTGAAAAAGGGTTAAATGGGGCTTTTTAGCTCACCTGAGCCAAAGGCTCAAGTGAGCTTTTCTGATCACAGTTTGTCCGTTGTTTGTTGTCGTCGTTGTAACATAATAAAAACTAGATGAGATCTCGTTGCGAGCAACGAGTGGGTCTTCCGTCCAATTCTTGATGAGATGAGATAAGATTTTGATTTCGATTTTCATTCTAAAATAATGATTTACCACAGTCTGTAAGAAGACATTGAACATTAAAGTCTTTAAAAAATCGGCCTTTTGCCCCTAACGGCCCCTAATTTTAGGAATCGGCCCTCTTTTTTCATATCATCTGAAAGATCTTAAGATTTTGAACATTTTGTGTTCAACAATTGTTCAGAAATTCTTTTTCGTTTTTGAGATATTAGAAAAAGAAATTTTTAGGGGCCAATCCTTCAACTCCTTAATGGGGACGTTTAGCAAAAAATGAAAGGTTGCATATTGTTTAGAACATTATTTTGAACAACTTTTGTTCAATATTGCTCATCAAAACATTTCTCCCTTTCGAGATATAAAGCATCAAAGATTTAGCATTCTGGCCCCTTGTGGCCCCTAATTATGTACCATACGACATGGAAATCATAATATATAGTTGTAGATGGTTAAGATGAACATCTTTGCTTCAGTAATGTATTACAAAATATTAACCGATAAAGAGTTATCGATTGAAAACTTTTGGCCCCTCTTGGCCCCTAATTCGAGTTCCCAGCCCCTTTTTTCGGGATCTCATCTTAAAGCTCTTATGATTTTGAACACTTTTTGTTCAACAACTGTTCAGAAATTCCTTTTTGTTTTCGAGTTATTTGCAAAATAAATATTTAGGGGCCAACCCTTCAACTCCTTAATGGGGACGCTTAGCGAAAAATGAAAGGTTGCATATTGTTTAGAACATTATTTTGAACAACTTTTGTTCAATATTGCTTATCAAAATATTTCTCCCTTTCGAGATATAAAGCATCAAAGATTTAGCATTCTGGCCCCTTGTGGCCCCTAATTATGTACCATACGACATGGAAATCATAATATATAGTTGTAGATGGTTGAGATAAACATCTTTGCTTCAGTAATGTATTACAAAGTATTAACCGATAAAGAGATATCGATTGAAGACTTTTGGCCCCTCTTGGCCCCTAATTCGAGTGCCCAGCCCCTTTTTCGCATCTATCTTAAAGATCTAAGATTTTGAACATTTTGTGTTCAACAATTGTTCAGAAATTCTTTTTCGTTTTTGAGATATTAGAAAAAGAAATTTTTAGGGGCCAACCCTTCAACTCCTTAATGGGGACGTTTAGCAAAAAATGAAAGGTTGCATATTGTTTAGAACATTATTTTGAACAACTTTTGTTCAATATTGCTTATCAAAATATTTCTCCCTTTCGAGATATAAAGCATCAAAGATTTAGCATTCTGGCCCCTTGTGGCCCCTAATTATGTACCATACGACATGGAAATCAAAAAAAA
>NW_026926796.1:0-28182 GCF_032062105.1 Saccostrea cuccullata | reverse complement strand
CATAACTTTTCACATTTTTGATGAAATGCTCTGAAACTCATAATATAAGGATATATTTGTGGCATAGACAATATGACATGGTCAAAATAGCAAGATCTCACGCGCATGTACGTGCGCTTCGCTCTGATTGGCTGAAACTAAAGTCTCTATATCTTTCTTGTTTTTTGACGAAATCCTTTGAAATTTTGAACATAGCCATGAATTAAGATTTCCTACAACAGGATATATAGCATTTATCTTGAAAACACGTGCATGCACATTTGCTGCAATCTGATTGGCTGAAACTTTAAATAGCTATAACTCCCTTGGTTTTCAACCAAGCAGGATGGGATTTGGAACATAGATAGATATAATGAACTTCTACTAGAAGGTATTGTCACCATGCACATGCATACACGTGCGTGTACGTGCGCTGCAATCTAATTGGCTGAAACTTTAAATAGCTATAACTCCCTTGGTTTTCAACCAAACAGGATGGGATTTGGAACATAGATAGATATAATGAACTTCTACTAGAAGGTATTGTCACCATGCACATGCATATACGTGCGTGTACGTGCGCTGCAATCTGATTGGCTGAAACTTTAAACAGCTATAACTCCCTTGGTTTTCAACCAAACAGGATGGGATTTGGAACATAGATATATATAATGGACTTCTACGAGAAGGTATGGTCACTATGCACATGCGTACATGTGCGTATACGTGCGCTGCAATGTGATTGGCTGAAATTTTAAACAGGTATAACTCCCTTGGTTTTCAACCAAACGGGGTGGGATTTGGAACATAGACAGATGTAATAGACTTCTACTAGAAGGTATCGTCACCATGCTCATGTATGCACGTGCGTGCACGTGAAATGGGTAAAATCATAAATACACTTGAATGAGCTTTTTTTTACATAAACTTTTGGATTAAATAATTAAAATTTAGCATATTATAATATATAGATTGTGTAGACAATATGATATGTTATTACGCACATGCATTCACATGCGCAAGTGTGCAATGATAAAATTTGAATGAACATGGTACGCTTCTGGGTAAACGTTGTTAAAGTCTTAAATGCATAGAGTTTGTCTTATTTAATTACGCTTACAGGAAATATGACTATAAAAGGGAGTTGGGGAGCGTTTGGGGAACATCTGTAACGGTCCCCGTTACAATTAGCACTAGTTAAGGTCTTCCGTCTTCACGGAAGACCTTATAGTGATTCTATCTACTGTTTCTTATTATTATTATTCTTATTTTTTAGACAAATTTTGTGCACGCGATATCTCGAGAACTATTCGTCAGTTTTTCATCAAACTTTCAGGGATGATGCGCTCTTATATGCCATTGTTACATTTGGAAGAATTTTTGAACAACTCGCTTTCGGTGCCAAGTTATGGCCATTTTCCTGATTTTAAAATGAAATTTTGTCAGTTCGAGATCTAAAGAACTACTAAAGATATGAACTGGAGACTTGTTGGAGAACATAGGGCAGGACTTCTAGATATGCGGAATGTCCTTTTCGTGAGTCGTCAGTACTTCCGGTCGCTAACGGAAGCGAATTAAAAAAATCAAAATTTTCAACTTTTTTGTTTTTCAATATATTTCTTTGATTTTTATATAGATTAAAGAGACTCTTTAAAGAATGTGAAATGTGCAATTTGTTTTAGAATTGAAAAATCCCATCTCGAGATATTCGCATTTAAAAATTTGAAGCGGGTCCAAAATGGCGGCTCTCTCTGTCAACGTCAACATTTCGCAATAGGGGTTTACGGAGGCAGCTTAGCGTTTGCTAGCGAAGGTAACATAAGGATAAATGAAATGTAAAGGAATACTTGGATTGTCACGTCGTAGTTACGTTGCAATTCTGTCTCAAACTAACGTCTTCTATAATTGTAATTGGTTGGTTCTCAAAGTAGAAAAAGAAAAGACTAAATGTGCAAATGAAATTCGATATGTAATATATTTTGTGCACCACGGAATAACAGATCTAAATTAGTTATAAGTAATTCTTTCTCAATGAATGTTTGAAGTATAAAACTTAACCACGGATTTTTCCTTGCAAACTTGTGTCATATTTAGATTATTGGAAAAGACAAAAGTAAGAAACCTATTATTTGAAAGTTCGCTTAATGGAGTTTATATTAACGTTTTTTTTTTCTTCTCAAAGATGTGATTCAAGTTATTGAGCATAAATGGTAAATTTTGAATACTGACCTGTCTTACATAATTCTAAGTCAGAAACACTTTTTCAGAAGTATATGTAAAAGTAGATTTGCAGCAGAGGTCCCAATAACGTACTTTTAAGCGTATTGGATTTTCATGCTGACGACTAGTGTTAAATCCTCTTCATGTGCAAATTATTTTTTTCTTTTCAGCTCGATTTTACGTTTTCTCTCCGGAATCGGACGGAAGGCCTCTCGTTGCTCGCAACGAGTTTCATATCTAGTTATTATGTTCCCCAAACAGAGTTTGGGAACATATTGTTTTTACTCTGTTTCTTATTATTATGTTCCCCAAACGAAGTTGGGGAACATATTGTTTTTACTCTGTTTCTTATTATTATTATTATTATTATTATTATGTTCCCCAAACGAAGTTGGGGAACATATTGTTTTTACTCTGTTTCTTATTATTATTATTATTATTTTTCTTCTTCCTGGGAAAATTTTGTCCACGAGTGATCTTGTAAACTACACATCCGACTAAGGTAAAATGTTTTTAGGGTCAGTAGACATGTTATGTAGATTTGCCGAACGAAGGTCATTTTGCGCGCACGTGCTTGCAAGAGCGCGCACGTGCAACACATGGAATGACCAATATAATGGATATTGCTGTAACTTTTCTTTTTCTTGATGAATTTTTTTGAAACTCATAATGTAAGGATACATTAGTAGTATAGACAAGATGGCATAGTCAAAATAGCAAGATCTCACGCGCATGCACGTGCGCTTCGCTCTGATTGGCTGAAACTAAAGTCTCAATATCTTTCTTGTTTCTTGTCATAATCTTTTGAAATTTTGAACATAGTCCTACATTATGAAGATCTACAGCATGATATATAAAAAATTTCATGAAAGCATGCGCATGCGCTCGTGCTGCAATCTGATTGGCTGAAACTTTAAATGGCAATATCTCCTTTGTTTTTTGACGAAATGCTTTGAAATTTAAAACATAGTCATGCATTAAGATATCCTAAAATATGATATAGAAAAAATTCATGAAATCACGCGCATGCACGTGTGCTTCAATCTGATTGGCTGAAACTTTATATGGCTATATCTCCTTTGTTTTTTGACGAAATGTTTGGAATTTTAAAATATAGTCATTCTTTTAGATATTCTTCAATACGATAAAGATAAAAAATTATGAAATCACGCGCATGCATGTGTGCTGTAATCTGATTGGCTGAAACTTCAAATGGCTGTAACTCCCTTGTTTTTCAACCAAACAGGATGGGATTTAGAACATAGATAAATAAAAGGGACTTCTACAAAAAGGTATAGTCATTATGCACGTGCTTCCACGTGCGTGCACGTTAAATGAGTAAAATTAAAAATACACTCGAATGAGTGAATTTTTTAATACTTTTGGATTAAATGCTTTAATATTAAGTATATTAAAATTTGAGATATTGTAAGACAAGATAATATGGTCGTTACGCACATGAACACACGAAATGCCTATTTTTAAATATAATTTCTATTTTTCTGGGAAGATCTTGATTAAGTCTAAATTCCATAAAGTATTTCTTATCTAATAGAGATTACAGGGAATATGGCACGAAAAGGGAGTTGGGGAGCGTTTGGGGAACATCTGTAACGGTCCCCGTTACAATTAGCACTAGTTATTATTCTTTTTTCTTCTTATTTCTTCTCCGGTACTTTTTTGTCCGGAAGTGTTCTCAGAAACTGTTCACCAAACTAAGTTAAAACCTTTTTAGGGTTAGTAGGCATGTTGTGTAGATGTGCCGAACGAAGGTCATTTTGCGCGCACTCGCATGCACGTGCGGGCGCGTGCAATGAGTAAAATGACTGATATATTTAATATGGTTGTAACTTTTATATTTTTTGATAAAATGTTTTGAAACTCATTATATAAAGATATGTAAGTTGTGTAGATAAGATGACATGGTCAAATTTGCATGAACTCACGCGCATGCACGTGCGCTTTGCTCTGATTGGCTGAAACAGAAATCTCAATATCTTTTTTGTTTTATGATGAAATGCTTTGAAATTTATAACATAGACATGCATTAGGATGTACTACAACATGATATATAAAATTTTTCATGAAATCACGCGCATGCACGTGTGCTGCAATCTGATTGGCTGAAACTTTAAATGAGTATAACTCCCTTGGTTTTCAACCAAACAGCATGGGATTTAAAACATAGATAGACATAAAGGACTCCTATAAGATGGTATGGTCACCATTCACATGCATGCACGTGCGTGCACGTGCGCTTTGCTCTGATTGGCTGAAACAAAAATCTCAATATCTTTTCTGTTTTTTTACAAAATGCTTTGAAATTTAAAACATAGGCATACTTTAAGATGTCCTACAATATGATATATAATAATTGTCGTGAAAATACGCGCATGCACGTACGCTGCAATCTGATTGGCTTAAACTTTAAATGGCTATAACTCCCTTGTTTTTCAACCAAACAGGATGGGATTAAGAGCATAGACAGACATTATGGACATTTACAAGAAGGTATGGTCATCATGCACGTGCGTGCACGTGCAAATGAGTAAAATAGTGTAGACAAGATGATATCGTCATTACGCTCATGCAATCACATGCGCACTCCTGCATTGCTTAGATTTGAAATACATGGTATACTAGTACTTTTGGGAAAACGTTTACGTCTTAAATGCATAGATTTTGCCTTCTTTAATGAAACTTACAGGGAATATGGCACGAGAAGGGAGTTGGGGAGCGTTTGGGGAACATCTGTAACGGTTCCCGTTACAATTAGCACTTGTTATTATGTTCCCCAAACGAAGTTGGGGAACATATTGTTTTTACTCTGTTTCTTATTATTAAGGTCTTCCGTCTCCAACGGAAGACCTTATTGTGATTCTACTGTTTCGTATTATTATTATTATTATTTTTCTTACCGATTTTGTGCACGCGATTTCTCAGAAACGGCTGGACCGATTCTCACAAAATTTTCAGATCTGATAGATATTTATCTGAACCTTGTCGGAAATTTTTCCTAAGTACGTCGTCACTTCCGGTCGTGAGATATGGACGGTTTACTGATTTTTAGAGGGTCAGCTTGTCCTGAGATCTCCTCCTAAACGACTTAAGATATCGACTTGAGATTTTCAGTGAAGGTAGAGGAAGGATAGTAGATGTGACATTTTGCATATAGAGCTTTCCAGGTAAGAAGGCATCGACGCTCGCCTGGGCTCGAAAAATAGCCTCATACTCATCTCGTAAAAATTGACACGTTTTCTTTTATATCTTTTTACCTGTTAATATTTTGTTAAGACATATATAATAAAAAATGTGCAATATAGTAAGACCTTTCATTTGATATCAAGTCAACGGGGTTTGTCCTTCAAATTAGGGGCATAGAGGGGCCAAAAGTCTCTCGTCTTTAACTTTTTTGTTTTTCAATATTTTCAAATTATATTAGTATAGTTGATAGAAAAAATTCTTATTAGGCTGAATATATAATTCGTTTGTAAATTTATAAATTCAAACTCGAGATATTAACATTCAAAAATCTGAAGCGGGAACAAAATGGCGGCGGTCTCTGTCATTTCCGACATTTCGCAATAGCGGTTAACAGAGGCAGTCGAGCGTTTGCTTGAACGAAAGTATCATAAGGAGCAATGAAATGTGTAGGGATACTTGGATTGTCATGTCGTAGGTTCGTTGCAATTCTGTGTCAAACTACATTCATAATCCAAGGTCTCCTTACAAGTCTTCTTTAATTGGTTTTGGTTGTTTCTCAAAGTAGAAAAAAGAAAAGAATTAATGTGCAAATTAAGTACTCATTGATGATATTATCTAAATCAAAAGGATTTAATCAAAAGAGAAAAGGCATGATTCCATGATGTTTTATCAAAGATCATAGTCAAAGTCATATCTCATCTTATCGAAAATTCGGACGGAAGACCTACTCGTTGCTCGCAACGAGATCGCATCTAGTTAAGGTCTTCCGTCTCCAACGGAAGACCTTCCGCTGTTATTCTTCGGTTTCTTTTTCCCTATTATTATTATTATTATTTTTCTTACCGATTTTGTGCACGCGATTTCTCGTAAACTACTGGGCCGATTCTCATGAAACTTTCACATATGATAGGTACTGATCTGAACCTTATTGGAAATTTTTTTCGTTGACGTCGTCACTTCCGGTCGTGAGATATGGACAATTTCCTGATTTTAAAATGCAATTTTGTCTTGATTTAGTAGCGAAAACTGCTTAAGATATGAACTGAAGATTAATTGGAGATGATACTTCATGACTTATAGCGTTGCAGAATCGCCATGCCGTGCGTCGTCAGTACTTCCGGTCGAAACCGGAAGCGAATTTAAAAATCGCAATTTTTCAACTTTTCTTTTTTAATATTTTTGTTTCAGAATTAAATAGAGACCCTTTTGCAGAAGCCAAATATGTAATTTGTTTGAAAATCGAAAAAGCCAATCTCGAGATATTTGCATTTGAAAACGCGAAGCGGCGATCCCGATGGCCGAATGATTAGCGCGTTGGATTGTCACGCGGGCGACCCGGGTTCGATCCCCCGTGTGACCAAAAAATTTTATCATTTTTTCTGCTCGATTTTTCGATATTTTAAAATTTTAAACCAATTGGAACAATATATTATAAACTTTTAAGCATATCTTGCGTAATAAGGGGTCAAAAGGGGCCAGAATGTCACATCTTTGACGCTTTATATCTCAAAAAGGGGAAATATTTTGATAAAAAATATTGAACAAAAGATGGTCAGAATAATGTTCTAAACAATATGCATACTTTGAATTTTTGTAAAACGGCCCCATTAAGGACTTGTAGGAGCGGCCCCTAAATATTTTCATTGAGAATATCTCCACAACGAAAAGAAATCTCTGAATAAGTGTTGAACAAAAAATCTTCAAAATCACAAGACCTTTCATTTGATATCAAGAAAATGGGGCTGACCCCTCAAATTAGGGGCTCATAGGGGCCAAAAGCCTTTTATCTATAACTCTCTAACGATCAATATTTTGTTATACATTACTGAAGCAAAAGTATTTATCTTACCGATTTGCAACAATATATGATGATGTTTTAATAATATATCACGTAATAAGGGATCACAAGGGGCCAGAATGTCACATCTTTGACGCTTTATATCTCAAAAAGGGGGAATATTTTGATAAGCAATATTGAACAAAAGATGGTCAGAATAATGTTCTAAACAATATGCATACTTTGAATTTTTGTAAAACGGCCCCATTAAGGACTTGCAGGAGTGGCCCCTAAATATTTTCATTGAGCATAACTCCACAACGAAAAGAAATCTCTGAATAAGTGTTGAACAAAAAATCTTCAAAATCACAAGACCTTTCATTTGATATCAAGAAAATGGGGCTGACCCCTCAAGTTAGGGGCTTATAGGGGCCAAAAGCCTTTTATCTATAACTCTCTAACGATCAATATTTTGTTATATGATATTATTTATGCTTTATATCTCGAAAAGGGGGAGTATTTTCATAAGCCTTATCAAACAAAAGATGTTCAGAATATCGTGATAAAAATGAGAAACTTTAACTAGGGAAAACTCAATGTCATTCTCTTTAAACAATAATCTCGGTCAAAATCACATCTCATCTTATCTAGAAATTCAACGGAAGACCTACTCGTTGCTCGCAACGAGATCTCATCTAGTTATTATTATTTTTCTTCTCGGGAAAATTTTGTCCGCGAATGATCTTGTAAACTACACATCCGATTTAGGTGAAATGTTTTTAGGGTCAGTAGACATGTTATGTAGATTTGCGGAACGAAGGTCATTTTGCGCGCACGTGCTTGCAAGAGCGTGCACGTGCAACACGTGAAATGACCGATTTAATTGATATAGGCGTAACTTTTTACATTTTTGATGAAATGCTTTAAAACTTACAGTATAAGGATATATTAGTAACATAGGCAATATCACATGATCAAAATAGCAAGATCTCACGCGCATGCACGTGCGCTTCGCTCTGATTGGCTGAAACTAAAGTCTCAATATCTTTCTTGTTTTTTGACAAAATCCTTTGAAATTTTGAACATAGCCATGCATTAGGATATCCTACAACATAATATATAGCAATTATCATAAAAACACGTGCATGCACGTGCGTTGCAATCTGATTGGCTGAAACTTTAAATAGCTATAACTCCCTTGTTTTACAACCAAACGGGGTGGGATTTGGAACATAGATAGATATAATGAACTTCTACAAGAAGGTATGGTCACCTGCACATGCATACACGTGCGTGCACGTGCGCTGCAATCTGATTGGCTGAAACTTTGAACAGCTATAACTCCGTTGGTTTTCAGCCAAACGGGGTGGGATTTAGAACATAGATAGATGTAATAGAATTCTACAAGAAAGTATCGTCACCATGCTCATGTATGCACGTGCGTGCACGTGAAATGAGTGAAATTGAAAATACACTTGAATGAGCGTATTTTTTAATACTTTTTGATTAAATACTTTAATATTGAGTATAGTAGAATATATAGATTGTGTAGACAAGATAATATGGCCATTACGCACATGCATTCACATGTGCACGTGTGCAATGCTAAAATTTGAATGAACTTGGTACACTTCTGGGTAAACGTTGTTAAAGTCTCAAATGCATAGAGTTTGTCTTATTTAATGAAGCTTACAGGGAAAATGGCACCAAAAGGGAGTTGGGGAGCGTTTGGGGAACATCTGTAACGGTCCCCGTTACAATTAGCCCTAGTTATTATTATTTTTCTTCTCGGGAAAATTTTGTCCGCGAATGATCTTGTAAACTACACATCCGATTTAGGTGAAATGTTTTTAGGGTCAGTAGACATGTTATGTAGATTTGCGGAATCAAGGTCATTTTGTGCGCACGTGCTTGCAAGAGCGCACACGTGCACAACTTGAAATGACCAATATATAATGGATAAAACCGTAACTTTTCTATTTTTTAACAAAATGTTTTGAAACTCATAATGTAAGGATATATTAGAAGTATGCACAAGATGACATGGTCAAAATAGCAAGATTGCACGCGCATGCACGTGCGCTTTGCTCTGATTGGCTGAAACTAAAGTCTCTATATCTTTCTTGTTTTTTGACAAAATCATTTGAAATTTTGAACATAGTCATACATTAGGGAGATCTACAGCCTGTAATATAAGAATTATCATGAAAGCATGTGCATGCATGTGTGCTTGCAAGAGCTCGCACGTGCAACATGAAAAATGTCCAACATAATTGATACAGACGTAACTATTTTAATTATTGATGAAATGCTTTGAAACTCATATAATAAGTATATATTAGAAGCATAGACAAGATGACATGGTCAAAAAAGCAAGATCTCACGTGCATGCACGTGCGCTTTGCTCTGATTGGCTGAAACTGAATTCTCAATATCTTTCTTGTTTTTTGACGAAATCCTTTGAAATTTAAAACATAGGCATGTATTAGGATATCCTACAATAAAATATATAGCAACTATCATGAAAACGCATGCATGCACATGCGCTGCAATCTGATTGGCTTATGCTTTAAATAGCTATAACTCCCTTGGTTTTTAACCAAACAGGATGGGATTTGGAACAAAGATAGATATAATGAACTTCTACAAGATGGTATGGTCATCATGCACATGCATACACGTGCGTGTACGTGCACTGCAATCTGATTGGCTGAAACTTTAAACAGCTATAACTCCCATGGTTTTCAACCAAACGGGGTGGGATTTAGAACATAGATAGATGTAATGGACTTCTACAGGAGGGTATGGTCATCATGCTCATGTATGCACGTGCTTCCACGTGAAATGAGTTAAATCAAAAATACAGTTTAATGAGCGTATTTTTTAATACTTTTGGATTAATTTCTTTAACATTTAGTATATTAAAATATATAGATTGTATAGACAAGATGATATGGTCATTACGCACATGCATTCACATGCGCACGCACGGAATTCTAAAATTTGAATGAAATTGGTACTTTCTCCTGGGTAAATGTTATTAAAGCCTCAAATGCATAGAGTTTGTCTTATTTAATGAAGCTTACAGGTTATGTGGCACCAAAAGGAAGTTGGGGAGCGTTTGGGGAACATCTGTAACGGTCCCCGTTACAATTAGTACTAGTTATTATTTTTTTTCTTATTTCTTCTCCGGTACTTTTTTTGTCCGCGAGTGTTCTCAGAAACTGTTCACCCAACTGAGCTAAAATCTTTTTAGGGTTAATAGGTGTGTAGTGTAGGTGTGCGGAACGAAGGTCATTTTGCGCGCATACGCCTGCACGTGCGTGCGCGTGAAATGAGTGAATTGACTGATATACTTTATATAGCTATAACTTTTACATTTTTTGATGAAATGATTTGAAACTCATTATATAAAGATATATTAATAATGTAGATAATGTGAAACTGTCAAATTAGCATGAACTCACGCGCATGCACGTGCGCTTCACTCTGATTGGCTGAAACAAAAATCTCAATATCTTTTCTGTTTTTTGAGGAAATGCTATGAAATTTAAAACATATGCATACTTCAGGATGTACTACAATATGACATATAACAATTGTCATGTAAACACGCGCATGCACGTGCGCTGCAATCTGATTGGCTAAAACTTTAAATGGCTATAACTCCCTTGTTTTTCAACCAAACAGAATGGGATTTGGAACATAGATAGATATAATGGACTTCTACAAGGAGGTATCGTCACCATGCACATTCATACACGTGCGTGTACGTGCGCTGCAATCTGATTGGCTGAAACTTTAAATAGCTATAAATCCCTTGGTTGTCAACCAAACAGGATGAGATTTGGAACATAGATAGATATAATGGACTTCTACAACAAGGTATGATCACCATGCACATCCATACACGTGCGTGAACGTACACTGCAATCTGATTGGCTGAAACTTTAATCAGCTATAACTCCCTTGGTTTTCAACCAAACTGAGTGGGATTTAGAACATAGATAGATGTAATGGACTTCCACAAGTAGGTATGTCACCAGGCTCATGTATGCACGTGCGTGCACGTGGAATGAGTAAAATCAAAAATACACCTGAATGAGCGTATTTTTAAATACTTTTGGATTAAATATTTTAATATTTAGTATATTAAAGTATATAGATTGTGTAGATAAGATGATATGGTCATTACGCACATGCATTCACATGCGCACGCGTGCAATGCTAAAATATGAATGAACTTGGTACCCTTCTGGGTAAACGTTAAAGTCTCAAATGCATAAAATTTGTCTTATTTAATGAAGCTTACAGGGAATATGGCACCTAAAGGGAGATGGGGAGCGTTTGGGGAACATCTGTAACGGTCCCCGTTACAATTAGCACTAGTTATGTTCCCCGAACGAAGTTGGGGAACATATTGTTTTTACTCTGTTTCTTATTATTATTATTATTATTATTATTATTCTTTTTTCTTCTTATTTCTTCTCCGGTACTTTTTTGTCCGGAAGTGTTCTCAAAAACTGTTCACCAAACTAAGTTAAAACCTTTTTAGGGTTAGTAGGCATGTTGTGTAGATGTGCCGAACGAAGGTCATTTTGCGCGCATTCGCATGCACGTGCGGGCGCGTGCAATGAGTAAACTGACTGATATATTTAATATGGTTGTAACTTTTATATTTTTTGATAAAATGTTTTGAAACTCATTATATAAAGATATATAAGTTGTGTACATAAGATGACATGGTCAAATTTGCATGAACTCACGCGCATGCACGTGCGCTTTGCTCTGATTGGCTGAAACAGAAATCTTAATATCTTTTTTGTTTTATGATGAAATGCTTTGAAACTTATATCATAGACATGTATTAGGATGTACTACAATATAATATATATAATATTTTTCATGAAATCACGCGCATGCACGTGCGCTGAAATCTGATTGGTTGAAACTTTAAATAACTATAACTCTCTTGGTTTTCAACAAAACAGCATTGGATTTAGAACATAGATAGACATAAAGGACTCCTACAAGATGGTATGGTCACCATTCACATGCATGCTCGTGCGTGCACGTGCGCTTTGCTCTGATTGGCTGAAACAAAAATCTCAATATCTTTTCTGTTTTTTTACAAAATGCTTTGAAATTTAAAACATAGGCATACTTTAAGATGTCCTACAATATGATATATAATAATTGTCATGGAAACAAGCGCATGCACGTGCGCTGCAATCTGATTGGCTTAAACTTTAAATGGCTTTAACTCCCTTGTTTTTCAACCAAACAGGATGGGATTAAGAACATAGACAGACATAATTGACTCCTACAAGAAGGTATGGTCATCATGCACGTGCGTGCACGTGCATACGAGTAAAATAGTGTAGACAAGATGATATCGTCATTACGCTCATGCAATCACATGCGCACGCCTGCATTGCTTAAATTTGAAATACTTGGTATACTTTTGGGAAAACGTTGTTGCCGTCTTAAATGCATAGATTTTGCCTTCTTTAATGAAACTTACAGGGCATATGGCACGAGAAGGGACTTGGGGAGCGTTTGGGGAACATCTGTAACGGTTCCCTTTACAATTAGCACTAGTTATTATTATGTTCCCCAAACGAAGTTGGGGAACATATTGTTTTTACTCTGTTTCTTATTATTATTATTATTATTATTATTATTATTATTCTTTTTTCTTCTTATTTCTTCTCCGGTACTTTTTTGTCCGGAAGTGTTCTCAGAATCTGTTCACCCAACTAAGTTAAAACCTTTTTAGGGTTAATAGGTGTGTTCTGTAGATGTGCTGAACGAAGGTCATTTTGCGCGCATACGCCTGCACGTGCGGGCGCGTGAAGTGAGTTAAATGACTGATATCATTAATATAGCCATAACTTTTCCATTTTTTGATGAAATGCTTTGAAACTCATTACATGAGGATATATTAATATTGTTAATATAATGACACTGTCAAATTAGCACGAACTCACGCGCGTGCACGTGCGCTTTGCTCTGATTGGCTGAAACTAAAATCTCAATATCTCTTTTGTTTTTTGAAGAAACCCTTTCAAATTTTAATCATAGTCATGCATTGGGATATCCTACAATATGTTATATAAAAAATTTCATGAAATCACGCGCATGCACGTGTGCTGCAAGCTGATTGGCTGAAACTTTAAATGGCTATATCTCCTTTATTTTTTGACAAAATGCTTTGAAATTTAAAACATAGTCATGCATTAGGATATCCTACAATGTGATATAAAAACAAAATCATGAAATCACGCGCATGCATGTGTGCTGCAATTTGATTGGCTGAAACTTTAAATGGCTATATCTCATTTGTTTTTTGACGAAATGCTTTGAAATTTAAAACATAGTCATGCATTAGGATATTCTACAATATGATTTAGAAAAAGATTCTTGAAATCACGTGGATGCACGTGTACTGCAATCTGATTGGCCGAAACTTGAAATGGCTATAATTCCCTTGGTTTTCAACCAAACAGGATGGGATTTAGAACATAGATAGATATAAGGGCCTCCTACAAGAGGGTATGGTCATTATGCACGTGCACGCACGTGCGTGCATTTGGAACGAGTGAAATTAAATATACACTTAAATGAGTGATTTTTTAAATACTTTTGGACTAAATGCTTTAATATAAAGTATATTTAAATATATAGAAAGTGTAGGCAAGATTATATGATCATTACGCACGTGCATTCACATGGGCACGCGTGCAATGTTAAACTTTGAATATAATTGGTATCCTTTACAGGGAATATGGCACCAAAAGGGAGTTGGGTAGCGTTTGGGGAACATATGTAACGGTGCCCGTTACAATTAGCACTAGTTAAGGTCTTCCGTTTCAGACGGAAGACCTTATAGTGATTTTACTGTTTCTTTTTATTATTATTATTATTATGATTATTTTATTTTCCCTTTTCTTTTTTTGACGATTTCTCAGAGATGACTGGATAAATTCTCGTGAAATTTTCAGGGATGATAGAGAGTAAAAATATCTTTCAAATGTAGTTTTCAGTGTTTCAAAATTCACTTCCGTTCGTCAAATATGTCCGATTTCCGTTTTTACAAAAGAGATCATGTCCGGAAGATTTCTCAGGAACGGTAACAGATTAAGACATAAAACTTTCAGGAATAATAGATCATGACTAGTAGATTTGTGCAATGTTTTTAAGTCCGTCCTCCGTTACTTCCGGTCGTCACAGGAAGTGGTAAAAAAAATCGAAAATTTCAACTTTTTCTTTTTCAAAACTTTTTTGCATCACATTATAGCATCTTGTTTGTAGTTTCGAAATATATCAGTCCCACCGGAAACAAAAACGACAACTTCCGGTTATAAGAGAAAAACTGCATATTTTCAGTATTTTTCTCTCCCATAAATATTTTTTATACGTAATATATTTGAAATGATTTTTGGATATGTTATTCAGACTGCAGATGTCTACAGTAACGTCAAATGTCTTTGTAAAATTCACTTCCGGTCCCGTGATTTTCTGTCCTCAAAATGAGAAGTTATCATAGCTAGATCTCGTAAACGATAAGAGATTAAGGCACCAAACTTATATAAGTGGTAGATCTTGATAAGTAGGCAAATTCAGTTGGGATAAAATCGTCCGCCGTCATTTCCGGTCGTCACAGAAAGTGATCCAAAAATCAAAATTTTTAACTTTTCTTGTATGAAACATTTTTTGCATCACAATATAACATCTTATTTGCATTTTTGAAATACATCAGTCCCACCGGAAACTTCAACGACAACTTCCGGTTATAAGAGAAAAACTACATAATTTGTGTTTTTTTCTTTCCCATAAATATTTTTAATACATAAAATATTTGTAGTGACTTTTAGATGTGTTATATAGACTGCTTATGTCTACATTAACCTCAAATATCTTTGTAAAATTCACTTCCGGTCGCGTGGTTTTCTGTCCTCAATATGAGAAGTTATCACAAAGAGATCTCGGAAACGGTAAGAGATGGAGACGCCAAACTTGAACGAGTAATAGATCTTGATAAGTAAGGAAACACCTAAGGGTTAAGATCGCTTGCCGTCATTTCCGGTCGTCACAGGAAGTGATCAAAGAAATCAGAAATTTCAAATGTCTAGAGTAACTACAAATATCTGTTAAAAATTGACTTCCGGTATCATGATTTCCTGTCCTCAAACTGAGTAGTTAACAAAGCCAGATCTTGGTTATGATAACTCATCAAGACACTTAACTTATATGAATAATAAACCTTGAAGAGTGAACAACAGATATTGGGATAAATGTCTCCGCCGTCACTTCCGGTCGTAACAGGATGTGATTTGAAAAATCGAAAATTCCAACTTTTTTCTTTCCAATTTTTTTCATTACTTTATTGCATCTAATTAGTAGTTTTGAAATATGTCAGCTCCACCAAAAATAAATCAAAAAAATAAAAACAACAACAACTTCCAATTATAAGAAATAAAACAACACCAAAGGTAAAAAAGTCAAAGTCATTGGAAAAGTATTTAAATTGCTTATATATGCCATATGACCTTGACCTTTGAGTTTGATGTTTGACCTTGACATTTGACCTTGACCCCTTACTCAAAAAGTAACAAAGAAATATTCATTTCTTTTATCTAGATTCAGCTTCAAGTGTTAATCTCAAGTTTATCTCTCTTTTTTGGATGACCTTGACCTTGATAAATGACCCCCTATTGATCCAAAGGTCACAATTAAGTTTAATGTCGTTAAAGTATTTGCAACTCTTACTCTAACAAATACTTATATCCCCCCTCCTTTCTTAAAAAAAACCAAATATAGAGAAAATGTCTACAAGTCAAACGACACGATATATCGACATAAGATTTGGAGTAAAAGCAAGAAAAGACCTTAAAGAAAGTGTCCTGAGAGTTTTAAGGTGAGTCTCTAAAATAAAATGAAACTCTAGTGAAAATCGGCAAAATCTGCATTTTTTTTTCTGTCTGAAATTTTGTATTGCTGAGCATAAAAATTAATTAAAGCCCGTATTGGCTATTTCTGCAATTTTTGTTGATATCATTCGACTCTCCTGCTCTATTACGACATTTTAATACCAAATACTCTTGCTTTCTTTAGTGTATGGAATTTATTTCAATTTTATTTGGATTTAATATTAATAGAATGAATCTTGATTTCATTTGAAATTTGATTTTTTTTTTTTCTAGAATAACACAATCCAATGAAATAGCGACTTTCAGCATATTAAAAAGAAATACACGTTTATTCCCTGTGTTTCCCATCTAGAATTACATGTTTGGAAATTTATTCAAACATCTCTTTTATACATGTATAATGCACATATGATGCAGGTTCACATGGGACATTTCACAACGTTTTCACTTACGCTTCCGTCTTGATGCGCAGATCAAATGCATGTTATTCATATCATAAGGTATATCGTAATTTTAATCAGACCCTACCCCTTACATCTTAACTCGAAAACAATCTCATTCAAGTTGATATATGCACCTAGGAGCGTGTTACAATGTTTTGAACGCGCTCTCTTTGCGTGATCAATGAAATCGTGGTTATCCCCGAGTCGACTCGTATAATCCAGGAAGTCTGTTTAGAGTATATTTATACCAACTACGAGCCCGATCTAAAATCCTTGTAGAGAAATGAGAATTTTGCTGTTTTATTTATTTATTTATTTTTTTGCTTTTTTTCTACTTTCTTCGGCCCAAATGATATTGAAATGCTTAAAAAGGTGGAAAGGCCGATAATTGTTCACTGAACAATTAGTCTACTAGTTTATGATATGTCTGTCTTTTTTAAAATAGAAAAAAAATCCTGCATACAGATAAATAGAGGAGAACGGAAGACCTTCTTTGTTGCTGTAGCAACAAGAGTTTCTAGTTATTATGTTCCCCAAACGGAGTTTGGGAACATATTGTTTTTACTCGGTTTCTTATTATTAAGGTCTTCCGTCTCCAACGGAAGACCTTCTTGTTATTCTTCGGTTTCTTTTTCCCTATTATTATTATTAGGGTCTTCCGTCTCCAACGGAAGACCCTTCTATTATTCTATTGTTTCTTTTTCACTTTTATTATTATTATTATTATTATTTTTTTCTTTACACATTTTTGTGCAGACGATTTCTCAGAGATGCTTGAGTGGATTGCCTTGAAATTTTCAGGAATGATGTATCATGAACTAAACCTGATACTTTTTTTTTATTTTCCGAAAAATCACTTCCGGTCGGAAGTTATCGCCCTTTAATCGAATTTTTAGTGACCATTTTGTCCAGACAAAAACTCAAAAACGACAAAAGCTAGAATGCTGTCCTTTTCAGGACTGATAGACAACATTTTATAGTTTTGCACCTATACTTTCAAATATTCCGGAAGTGCTTAGTATGGAAGCTCGGTAGGGGTCAAAAATTAGGACATGAATCATGACTGAAATTTTGAGACATTTTCCATCATATCTTTTAAAGTATAATTATTTTGTTAAAACATACTGAGCAATATTTGTGCAAAATGACAAGATCTTTAATATGATATCAAGAAAAAAGTGCTGACTCATCACATTAGGGGCCGAGAGGGGCCAAAAGTCTTTATTGGATAACTCTGTAACAGTCAATATTTTGTTATACATTACTGAAGCAAAGTTGTTAACCTCACCAATCTACAACTATATATTATAATTTTAATGTCGTATGTTACATAATTAGGGGCCACAAAGGGCCAGAATTCTAAATCTTTGACGTTTTATATCTCGAAAGGCAGAAATATTTTGATAAGCAATATTGAACAAAAGATGTTCAAAATAATGTTCTAAACAATATGCAACCTTTCATTTTTTGCTAAACGTCCCCATTAAGGAGTTGAAGGGTTGGCCCCTAAATATTTCTTTTGCTAATAGCTCAAAAACGAAAAAGAATTTCTGATTAGTTGTTGAACAAAAAATGTTCAAAATCTGAATAGTTTTAAGATGAGATCCTGAAAAAGGGGCTGGGCACTCGAATTAGGGGCCAAGAGGGGCCAAAAGTCTTCAATCGATAACTCTTTATCAGATGATATTTTGTAATACATTACTGAAGCAAAGATGTTTATCTCAACGATCTACAACTATATATTATGATTTTTATGTCGTATCTTACATAATTAGGGGCCACAAAGGGCCACAATGCTAAATCTTTGACGCTTTATATCTCGAAAGGCAGAAATATTTTGATAAGCAATATTGAACAAAAGATGTTCAAAATAATGTTCTAAACAAAATGCAACCTTTCATTTTTTGCTAAACGTCCCCATTAAGGAGTTGAAGGGTTGGCCCCTAAATATTTCTTTTGCTAATAGCTCATAAACGAAAAAGAATTTCTGATTAGTTGTTGAACAAAAAATGTTCAAAATCTAAAGATCTTTAAGACGAGATCCTGAAAAAGGGGCTGGACACTCGAATTAGGGGCCAAGAGGGGCCAAAAGTCTTCAATCGATAACTCTTTATTAGTTAATATTTTGTAATACATTTCTGAAGCAAAGATGTTTATCTCAACAATCTACAATTATATATTATAATTTAAATGTCGTATGTTACATAATTAGGGGCCACAAGGGGCCAGAATGCAAAATCTTTGATGCTTTATATCTCGAAAGGCAGGAAATATTTTGATAAGCAATATTGAACAAAAGATGTTCAAAATAATGTTCTGAACATATGCAACCTTTCATTTTTTGCTAAACGTCCCCATTAAGGAGTTGAAGGGTTGGCCCCTAAATATTTCTTTTGCTAATAGCTCAAAAAACGAAAAGAATTTCTTAACAGTTGTTGAACAAAAAATGATCAAAATCCTAAGAGCTTTTAGATGACATGAAGAAAAAGGGCTGATTCCTACAATTAGGGGCCGTTAAGGGGATTTTTTAAGTCTTTAATGTTCAATGTCTTTTTAAAGATTGTGGTAAATCATTATCTTTTAATGAAAATCTCAATCAAAATCTTATCTCATCTTATCAAGAATTGGACGGAAGACCCACTCGTTGCTCGCAACGAGATCGTATCTAGTTATTATTATTTTTCTTACCGATTTTGTGCACGCGATTTCTCGTAAACTACTGGGCCGATTCTCATGAAACTTTCACATATGATAGGTACTGATCTAAACCTTATTGGAATTTTTTTTCGTTGACGCCGTCACTTCCGGTCGTGAGATATGGACAATTTCCTGATTTTAAAATGCAATTTTGTCTTGATTAAGTAGCAAAAACTGCTTAAGATATGAACTGAAGATTAATTGGAGATGATAGTTCATGATTTATAGCGTTGCAGAATCGCCTTTTCGTGCGTCGTCATTACTTCCGGTCGATACCGGAAACGAATTTAAGAAACGCAATTTTTCAACTTTTCTTTTTTAATATCTTTGTTTTAGAATTGAATAGAGACCCTTTTGCAGAAGCGAAATATGTAATTTGTTTGAAAATCGAAAAAGCCAATCTCGAGATATATGCATTTGAAAACGCGAAGCGGCGATCTCAATGGCTAAATGGTTAGCGCGTTGGATTGTCACGCGGGCGACCCGGGTTCGATCCCCCGTGTGACCAAAAAATTTTATCATTTTTTCTGCTCGATTTTTCGATATTTTTAAATTTTAAACCAATTGGAACAATATATTATAAACTTTTAAGCATATCTTGCGTAATAAGGGGTCACAAGGGGCCAGAATGTCACATTGACGCTTTATATCTCAAAAAGGGGGAATATTTTGATAAGCAATATTGAACAAAAGATGGTCAGAATAATGTTTTAAACAATATGCATACTTTGAATTTTTGTAAAACTGCCCCATTAAGGACCTGTAGGAGTGGCCCCTAAATATTTTCATTGAGCATATCTCCACAACGAATAGAAATCTATGAATAGGTGTTGAACAAAAAATCTTCAAAATCACAAGACCTTTCATTTGATATCAAGAAAAAGGGGCTGACCCCTCAAATTAGGGGCTCAGAGGGGCCAAAAGTCTTTTATCTATTACTCTCTAATGATCATTATTTTGTTATACATTAACTGAAGCAAAAGTATTTATCTTAACAATTTGCATCAATATATGATACTAGTTTGATAATATGTTATTACGTAATTAGGGGTCACAAGGGGCCAGAATGTCAAATCTTTGACGCTTTATATCTCGAAAAGGGGGAATATTTTGATAAGCAATATTGAACAAAAGATGGTCAGAATAATGTTCTAAACAATATGCATACTTTGAATTTTTGTAAAACGGCCCCATTAAGGACTTGTAGGAGTGGCCCCTAAATATTTTCATTGAGCATATCTCCACAACAAAAAGAAATTTCTGAATAGGTGTTGAACAAAAAATCTTCAAAATCACAAGACCTTTCATTTGATATCAAGAAAAAGGGGCTGACCCCTCAAATTAGGGGCCCAGAGGGGCCAAAAGTCTTTCATCTTTAACTCGTTAATGATCAATATTTTATAATACATTACTGAAGCAAAAATGTTTATCTTAACGATTTGCAAGTATATATTATAAATTTTTTTATCATATGTTACGTAATTAGGGGTCACAAGGGGCCAGAATGCTAAATCTTTGAGGTTTCATATCTCGAAAAGGGCGAATATTTTGACAAGCAATATTGAACAAAAGATGGTCAGAATAATATTTTAAACAATACGCATACTTCAATTTTTTGTAAAACGGCCCCATTAAGGACTTGGAGGGATCCCCCCTAAATATTTCTGTTTAGCATATCTCCACAACGAATAGAAATCTTTGAATAAATATAAACAAAAATCTTCAAAATCACAAGACCTATCATTTGATATCAAAAAAGGGGGCAGACCCCTCAAATTAGGGGCTCAGAGGGGCCAAAAGTCTTTTATCTATAACTCTCTAATGATTAATATTATGTTATACATTACTGAAACAAAAGTATTTATTTTAACGATTTGCAACAATATATGATGCAATTTTGATCATATGTTACGTAATTAGGGGTCACAAGGGGCCAGAGTATCAAATCTTTGATGCTTTATATCTCGAAAATGGGGAATATTTTGATAAGCAATATTGAACAAAAGATGGCCAGAATAATGTTCTTAACAATATGCATACTTTGATTTTTTGTAAGACGGTCCCATTAAGGATTTGTAGGATTGGCCCCTAAATATTTCCGTTTGGCATATCTCCACAACGAATAGAAATCTCTGAATAAGTGTTGAACAAAAAATCTTCAAAATCATAAGACCTTTCATTTGATATCAAGAAAAAGGGGCTGACCCCTCAAAATAGGGGCTCACAGGGGCCAAAAGTCTTTTATCTATAACTCTTTAATGATCAATATTTTATAATACATTACAGGGGCAAATTTATTCATCATAACGATTTGAATCAATATATGATAACATTTTGATCATATGTTACGTAATTAGGGGTTGCAAGGGACAAAACGCTGTTTTTTTTATGCTTTACGTTTCAAAAAGGGGGAGAATTTTTATAAGCCTTATTGAACAAAAGATATTCAGAATACTCTGATAAAAATGAGAAATTTTATATTTAATGAAGGAAAACTTAAAGTCATTCTCTTTTAACGATTATTTCAGTCAAAATCACATCTCATCTTATCTAGTTAAGGTCTTCCGTCTTCAGCGGAAGACCTTCTTGTTATTCTTAGGTTTCTTTTTCACTTTTATTATTATTATTATTCTTTTTTTTCTTACCGATTTTGTGCACGATATTTCTCAAAAACGGCTGGATGGATTTTCATGAAATTTTCAGGACTTTTGGAACATTACTTGAACCTTATGCATTTTTTTCCGATTTGATGACGTCACTTCCGGTTTGGAGATATTGTCGATTTTATGATTTTTGAAGGGTCATGTTGTCTCCAGACTTTCTCAA
The DNA here is from genome assembly GCF_032062105.1 of Saccostrea cuccullata. Classification (NCBI taxonomy): domain Eukaryota; kingdom Metazoa; phylum Mollusca; class Bivalvia; order Ostreida; family Ostreidae; genus Saccostrea; species Saccostrea cuccullata. The sequence continues at coordinate 6,103 of NW_026926796.1, read as the reverse complement.
TTATGGCTCAAGATAGAAACATGAAACTTTCAGGTATGATAGACCAAAGGCTATAGATATGTATAATGTTTTTCATTTTTATCAGAAAAGCCGCACGTCGGCGCTCGCTATGGCCCGAAAATAGTCGTATCGCGAATTGCAAATTTTTTAACACCGATTCCACGATATCTTTTTACCTGGAAATATTTTGTTAAAACATATAGAACAAAAGAAGTGTAGAATTTCAATATCTTTCAAATGATATCTTGTAAAAAGGGCTGGCCCCTAAAATTAAGGGCCTAGAGGGGCAAAACGTTTTTCCTTTATATCTCAAAAAGTATTGAGAATTTGTAATACATCAAAGAAGCAAAGTTGTTCAAAATGTAAAACTAAATCTACTGGAGTCGTCAAAATACGTCCGGCCAAACCGGAAGTAGTCGGAAAACGTGTATTTTTGCCGTTCTTGACAAGTTTTTGGATAACATATGTCTCTGGGGGCATAAAAATTAATTTTCCGTCCGTCGGTGTCACTTCCGGTCAAACCGGAAGTAGCTAAAAATAGCTTATTTTGAAGATCTTTGATGCAAAATTTAAATTATAAAATCACTGGAGACGACTTAGCTCATTGCTTTCTTTTTTCATGTCACTTCCGGCACTTCCGGTCAAAACCGGACGGAAGACCTACTCGTTGCTTTGCAACGAGCTTTGCTCTAGTTATTATTATTATTTTTATTATTATTCTTACCGATTTTGTGCACGCGAGTTCTCGGAAACGGTTCGATGGATTTTCACGAAACTTTCAGATCTAATAGATATTGATCTGAACCTTATTGGAAATTTTTTATACTGAGATTGTCACTTCCGGTCGTGAGATATGGACGTTTTTCCAATTTTCAGAGGGTCTCCTTGCCCTGGTAACTCCTCCTAAATGACTTGAGATATTGAGTTGAGATTTTCAGTGTAGATAGAGGATGAATTGTAGAAGTGCCATTTTGAGACTATACCTATCCAGTGCAAAAGGCACTAAAGCTCACCTGGGATTAAAAAAATGGCTCAAAAATATCTCACATAATTTGACACATTTTGTTTCATATCTTCATACATGTTCAAAATTTGTTAAATTATATTGAAGAGAAAATGTGCAAAATTACAAGACCTTTCATTTGATATCAAGAAAATGGGGCTGACCCCTCAAATTAGGGGCTCAGAGGGGCCAAAAGTCTTTTATCTATAACTCTCTAATGATCAATATTTTGTTATACATTACTGAAGCAAAAGTATTTATCTTCACAATTTGCAACAATATATGATAAAATTTTGATCATATGTTACGTAATTAGGGGTCACAAGGGGCCAGAATGTCAAATCTTTGACGCTTTATTTCTCGAAAAGGGGGAATATTTTGATAAGCAATATTGAACAAAAGATGGTCAGAATAATGTTCTAAACAATATGCATACTTTGAATTTTTGCTAAACGGCCCCATTAAGGACTAGTAGTAGTGGCCCCTAAATATTTCCATTTCGCATATCTCCACAACAAATAGAAATCTCTGAATAAGTGTTGAACAAAAAATCTTCAAAATCACAAGACCTTTCATTTGATATCAAGAAAATAGGGCTGACCCCTCAAATTAGGGGCTCAGAGGGGCCAAGAGTCTTTTATCTTTAACTCTCTAATGATCAATATTTTGTTATACATTACTTAAGCAAAAGTATTTCTCTTAACAATTTGCAACAACATATGATAAAATTTTGATCATATGTTTCGTAATTAGGGGTCACAAGGGGCCAGAATGTCAAATCTTTGACGCTTTATATCTCGAAAAGGAGGAATATTTTGATAAGCAATATTGAACAAAAGATGGTCAGAATAATGTTGTGAACAATATGCATACTTAGAATTTTTGTAAAACGGCCCCATTAAGGACTTGTGGGGGTGGCCCCTAAATGTTTCCATATAGCATATCTGAACAACCAAAAGAAATCTCTGAATAAGTGTTGAACAAAAAATCTTCAAAATCACAAGACCTTTCATTTGATATCAAGAAAATGGGGCTGACCCCTCAAATTAGGGGCTCAGAGGGGCCAAGAGTCTTTTATCTATAACTCTCTAATGATCAATATTTTGTTATAAATTACTGAAGCAAAAGTATTTATCTTCACAATTTGCAACAATATATGATAAAATTTTGATCATATGTTACATAATTAGGGGTCACAAGGGGCTAGAATGTCAAATCTTTGACGCTTTATTTCTCGAAAAGGGGGAATATTTTGATAAGCAATATTGAACAAAAGATGGTCAGAATAATGTTGTAAACGATATGCATACTTTCAATTTTTGCTAAACGGCCCCATTAAGGACTAGTAGTAGTGGCCCCTAAATATTTCCATTCAGCATATCTCCACCACGAAAAGAAATCTCTGAATAAGTGTTGAACAAAAAATCTTCAAAATCACAAGACCTTTCATTTGATATCAAGAAAATGGGGCTGACCCCTCAAATTAGGGGCTCAGAGGGGCCAAGAGTCTTTTATCTATAACTCTCTAATGATCAATATTTTGTTATACATTACTAAAACAAAAGTATTTATCTTAACGATTTGCAACAATATATGATATAATTTTTATAATGTGTTACGTAATAAGTGGTTACAAGGAGCCAAAATGATATATGTTTTCTGCTTTACGTCTCAAAAAGAGGGAGTATTTTTATAAGCCATATAGAACAAAAGATGTTCAGAATATCGTGATAAAAAACAGAAACTTTAAAATTAATGAAGGAAAACTTATTGTCATTCTCTTTTAACGAATATCTCAGTCAAAATAACATCTCATCTTATCGAAAAATTCAACGGAAGACCTACTCGTTGCTCGCAACGAGATCTCATCTAGTTATTATTATTATTATTATTCTTTTTTTTCTTATTTGTTCTCCGGTACTTTTTTGTCCGGAAGTGTTCTCAGAAACTGTTCACCCAACTGACCTAAAACCTTTTTAGGGTTAATGGGTGTGTAGTGTAGATGTGCGGAACGAAGGTCATTTTGCGCGCATACGCCTGCACGTGCGTGCGCGTGCAACACGTGAAATGACTTATATACTTAATATAGCTATAACTTTTACATTTTTTAATGAAATGATTTGAAACTCATTATATAAAGATATATTAATAGTGTAGATAATGTGACACTGTCAAATTAGCACGAACTCACGCGCATGCACGTGCGCTGCGCTCTGATTGGCTAAAACAAAAATCTCAGTATCTTCTCTGTTTTTTGACGAAATGCTTTGAAATTTAAAACATAGTCATGAATTAGGATATCCTACAATATGATATAGAAAAAAGTTCATGAAATCACGCGAATGCACGTGTGCTGCAATCTGATTGGCTGACACTTTAAATGACTATATCGCCTTTGTTTTTTGACGTAATGCTTTGAAATTTAAAACATAATCATACATTAGGATGTCCTGCAATATGATATACAAAAAATTTCAAGAAATTACGCGCATGCACGTGCGCTTTGCTCTGATTGGCTGAAACTTTAAACGACTATATCTCCTTTGTTTTTTGACGAAATGCTATGAAATTTAAAACATAGTCATTCATTAGAATATCCTACAATGCAATATAGAAAAAAAAATCATGAAATCACGCGCATGCACGTGTGCTGCAATCTGATTGGCTGAAACTTGAAATGGCTATAACTCCCCTGTTTTTCAACCAAACAGGATGGGATTCAGAACATAGATAAATATAAGGGACTCCTACAAGAAAGTATGGTCATCATGCACGTGCACGCACGTGCGTGCATTTGGAACGAATGAAATTAGAAATACACTTGAATGAGTGATTTTTTGGACTGAATGCTTTCATATATAGTATATTACAGGGAATATGGCACTAAAAGGGAGTTGGGGAGCGTTTGGGGAACATCTGTAACGGTTCCCGTTACAATTAGCACTAGTTATTATTCTTTTTTCTTCTTATTTCTTCTCCGGTACTTTTTTGTCCGCGAGTGTTCTCAGAAACTGTTCACCCAACTGAGCTAAAACCTTTTTAGGGTTAATAGGTGTGTAGTGTAGGTGTGCGGAACGAAGGTCATTTTGAGTGCATACGCCTGCACGTGCGGGCGCGTGATATGAGTGAAATGACTAATATATTTAATAGAGCCATAACTTTAACATTTTTCAATGAAATGCTTTGAAACTCATTATATATGGATATGTTAATAGTGTAGATAATGTGACACTGTCAAATTAGCAAGAACTCACGCGCATCTACGTGTGCTTCGCTCTGATTGGCTGAAACCAAAATCTCAATATCTTTTCTGTTTTTTGACGAAATGGTATGAAATTTAAAATATAAGCATACTTTAGGATGCCCTACAATATGACATATAACATTTGTCATGAAAGCACGCGCATGCACGTGCGCTGCAATCTGATTGGCTTAAACTTCAAATGGCTGTAACTCCCTTGTTTTTCAACCAACCAGAATGGGATTTAGAACATAGACAGACATAATAGACTCCTACAAGAAGATATGGTCATCATGCACATGAATGCACGCGCATGCACGTGCGCTTTGCTCTGATTAGCTGAAACAAATATCTTACTTGTTTTTTGACAAAATATTTTGAATTTTTAAAATATAATCGTGCTTTAAGACGTCCTAAACTATGATATATAAAAGTTTTCAAGAAACCACGCCCATGCACGTGTGCTGCGATCTGATTGGCTTAAACTTTAAATGCCTATTACTTTTTTGATTCTCAACAAAACAGGATGAAATTTAGAATATGAATAGATATAAAGGATTCCAACATTATGCTACTATCAAACTTGAATGCAAGGACATGCATGCACGTTTGCGCGCGCAATGCGTTAAATGACCGATTTACTTAATGTAGTCGTAAAATTTTGATGAAACGTTTCAAAATTCAAAGAATAGAAACACATTAAAAGTGTAGTCACGATGATATGGCTTTCATGCATTGCACCTACGCGCGCGTGCAATGATCAAATGACTTGTATACTTGATATTTAGTTAGTTTTATATTTCTTTATGAAATGCTTTGATGACCTTGACCTTTGACCCCTAGACCCAAAGGTCACAATCCAGCTCAAGTTCGTAGATGTTATTTCAAACTCACTTTAACAGATGCTTAGAATAAATAAGTCACCCCCCCCCCCTTCTCCTTAAAAAAAAAAAAATCAAAAGCAACGTAGAAAATTTCTCTGAAACTCTATCAACACCTGAGATCGACATAAAATTTCACTTAAAGTGCAGAAAAGACTTCATAGAAAGTTTCCTAAAGTTTTACTAAGTCTCTAAAGTATATTGAAATTATGAATTTTTACGGCAAAAATTACAAATTTTGTCGTGTTTGAAATTTAAGTGCAGACGAACAAAGATATGACATAAACCTTTTAAAGCCTATTTCTCCAGATGTCGTTAATAGCATTCAATTCTACTGATATGAATTAATATTTTAATACCAAGCATTCTTCTTTTATTTTACCATTGAAATTTATCTGATTTTTTTTTTAGAATTACACACAATCCCCAGAAATAGCGAGTTTCGGTATATTAAAAAGCAATAAACGTTTCTTTCCCATAAAACATCAGATGTTTGAATTCATGAAAAAATATTAACGAGGGGGTGTTAAACAATACCTGTCACATTAGCTGACACCAAAAAACCAGGATACGTAACAGATGCGAAATTTTCTGATTTATTTGCATCTGCAAACAGGGCTACCCTCAAATCCACGTGTTTTCAATGTCTTTATAAACATCTCAAAAGCACCCCAGGAAGTAGCCTCCTATGCCCTGGAAAAATAGTTCCTGTCAAAAAACTTTATTTATTTACAGAGTAGATAAAATTTCCTAGGCACAGGTACCAGAGTTGTCAAAAGGGCCTGGAAGGAAATAAGAAAAGCTCTCAAAGGAAAGGAAAATCGGCTTTATATGTATGGAACTACAATTGACTAAGTTCATGTTGATTGGTCAATTAGCGGTGTGGTACCCCTAGTTGCCTTGAACCCACTCCTGCCTTTCTGAATAAAACCAACTCCGAGCCCGATGTAAAAATCCTAGTAGAGAAATGAGAATTTG
>NW_026926795.1:0-28010 GCF_032062105.1 Saccostrea cuccullata | reverse complement strand
TATAGTTGTCCCAATTACTTATTAATTTAACACAATAACTTATTAATTATGAATGTGAACTGAAGTTAAAATGCTTTTAAATTCAATTTTAGCGGCTCATATTTAGCAGATTGTGGCCCCGGGCTGCATGCAGTTGTAGCCTGGATGGGTGACTACAATAAAATTCAGACCAGTTGCCAGTCAGAAGTGAACAATTTTTATACCAGAAGCAGAGAAAGTGAGCATTCAGAAAACAAGTTACAGCTGTCATCAATATTGCAGTCAAAAGCAGCCAAGTTAAAGGTATACAATCAACTGACTCGTAGTTAGTATTATTTTTGTTTGTTTTCTTTTTTATATACTGTTTTCATCTGTTCATCATCATCTGTTGCTTATTAATGTATACTCTTTAAAACTTTCTTTTTTTTTCTTTCAGCTTTTGGAAATGAACATCTGCTGTCTGATTGCTGGCACTGATCTGTGATTGTCCAAGACAGGGGAGGTCAGTAAGGTGCTCAACATTTCATATGGATGTTTGGTCCTACTGTCTTTTTCTACTCTTGTGGAATCTTGGACATCATTGTCGGTGGTCGCATATCAGACAAAATCATCATTTTTTGAGAAAGACAGGTGTTTTAGAGAATTTGGATCAACTTTGTACAGAAATAGTGCTCCACATGACAGGTAGAATTTATGTACTCCAATTTAATAGAACATTCTCTACCCCCCCCCCCCCTTCCTGTTCTTAATAGTGAACTTCCAAGCAACTCCAGGACTAATTATATGTGACACAGGCATGGTATGTATTCTCTGTGTTGAACAATTGAATGTATGTATAAATGTGTTTTAATTGTTTTGTTCTTTGGTACCTTTGCAGTGCAGAGTTGCCTCCCCTTTTTTACAGCAGCCTGAAGAATGTATGTAGGTAAAATGTACATTTAAATTCCTTTTTTTGTAAATTCAGAATTATAAAATCCAAATTTTCATGGAATTTATGGTATTTGTTGTCTAATCATGCATATTGTTACAAGAAATATCCATCAAAGGAGTCTAAATATGACCAGGGATAATCCAATTAGAGTTGTAAGTACCACTTCCTGACAGAGGCTGAATCGACCAGGTTGGATAATCTGCTTTTAACAAAGGTATTAATCTCTTTTCCTTAGCTTTTATACTGATTTTTCATAGCCTAAACATTGTAGAATTTTTTAATATTAGTTTTCCAAAAATTAAAATGTGCTAAATATTTTTATTTTTAATATTTTCAAGAATTTTATGCTTTTTGAAGGTATTTTTTGAAAAAAAAATTTAAAATATTTACTAAAGTAAAAGGTTAAGTTTTTTTCTTGAATATTGTGTAGGACATATTTATCTAGTTTACAAAAATATAAGAAAAGAAAATAACTGTAATATATGTGAGTTGTGAGCATTTCAAATCTGAGATCTGTGTGTCTACTGCTTATTTTACCCTCTGCTTTAAGGTGTTCCAGCACATTATTTAAAGGACCATAACTCTGTTTAGGGATCATCAATTTCAATGAAACTTCATCGGCCACTTTGTATAAACCAAATACACCAGCATGTCAAATTTCAGCAAAATCAGACAAGGTTTGTGTCCTTATTAGGTTACAGACTACTAATTTTACCCCTATTTCATTGACCACTCAAGTAGTTCCAGTTTAAAAATAGAGGTTTTTTCTTAAAAATTCTTTGGGGTGTTTATGGAGTAGAATAGGGTTATTTTTGGGCATAAATGGAAAGGAGAGGGTCTGAAAAAAATTATAAAAATGATAATAATGGGAAATTTTGCTTTTAAGTGCGTAGTAGGAAGGGTGTAAAGAGGCCCATATTTACCCTTTCCTCGAAGAGAAAGTGAAAAAAGCAGGGTAGGGGTTATTTGAGATGCCATAAAAGGACTTGCAGACTATGAATGTTCCTGAGAACTTGGTAAATTTTTGGACTTGAAATGGTCTTACTCTGTGCCAAGTTTCAGGTAAGTTGAGCCGGTGAAATTTTTTATTTTTTTAAAAATATTTTTTATGTTATAAAGGAATGTATAGCAAAATAATTGGTAGTCTGTGTCCTATCAGGTCAAAAGTCAAAACTCGTGTTAATCAGTTTATTGGCACTTTTCGGATAAATTGGAACTAATTATGCTAATTGTTGAAAAAATTAATGAATAAAATGATATTTTGGAGAAGTTAAATGGATTTAAATAATTGAAAAGGGGGAGGGGGCACCTGCTCATGTTGTCAAAGGGTATGACATAATGTGTGCAATTGATGTGTGTCAAGAATTTATGCAATATGAATTTTGATTCTTTATATAATGTTGTAGGTGACATAAAACCCATTCCCCACCTATCCTGTTATTTTAACTGTCAAATGGAGTTCAAAAACCAAGGTATGTTTTTAACATTTGATTGTTCAGATTACACTATATTGTTAGTAGGTATGAAATGCCTAATTTCTCAAAACTTAAGCTACTTTGTGTTTGTAATTATAGTTGTCCCAATTACTTATTAATTTAACACAATAACTTATTAATTATGAATGTGAACTGAAGTTAAAATGCTTTTAAATTCAATTTTAGCGGCTCATATTTAGCAGATTGTGGCCCCGGGCTGCATGCAGTTGTAGCCTGGATGGGTGACTACAATAAAATTCAGACCAGTTGCCAGTCAGAAGTGAACAATTTTTATACCAGAAGCAGAGAAAGTGAGCATTCAGAAAACAAGTTACAGCTGTCATCAATATTGCAGTCAAAAGCAGCCAAGTTAAAGGTATACAATCAACTGACTCGTAGTTAGTATTATTTTTGTTTGTTTTCTTTTTTATATACTGTTTTCATCTGTTCATCATCATCTGTTGCTTATTAATGTATACTCTTTAAAACTTTCTTTTTTTTTCTTTCAGCTTTTGGAAATGAACATCTGCTGTCTGATTGCTGGCACTGATCTGTGATTGTCCAAGACAGGGGAGGTCAGTAAGGTGCTCAACATTTCATATGGATGTTTGGTCCTACTGTCTTTTTCTACTCTTGTGGAATCTTGGACATCATTGTCGGTGGTCGCATATCAGACAAAATCATCATTTTTTGAGAAAGACAGGTGTTTTAGAGAATTTGGATCAACTTTGTACAGAAATAGTGCTCCACATGACAGGTAGAATTTATGTACTCCAATTTAATAGAACATTCTCTACCCCCCCCCCCTTCCTGTTCTTAATAGTGAACTTCCAAGCAACTCCAGGACTAATTATATGTGACACAGGCATGGTATGTATTCTCTGTGTTGAACAATTGAATGTATGTATAAATGTGTTTTAATTGTTTTGTTCTTTGGTACCTTTGCAGTGCAGAGTTGCCTCCCCTTTTTTACAGCATCCTGAAGAATGTATGTAGGTAAAATGTACATTTAAATTCCTTTTTTTGTAAATTCAGAATTATAAAATCCAAATTTTCATGGAATTTATGGTATTTGTTGTCTAATCATGCATATTGTTACAAGAAATATCCATCAAAGGAGTCTAAATATGACCAGGGATAATCCAATTAGAGTTGTAAGTACCACTTCCTGACAGAGGCTGAATCGACCAGGTTGGATAATCTGCTTTTAACAAAGGTATTAATCTCTTTTCCTTAGCTTTTATACTGATTTTTCATAGCCTAAACATTGTAGAATTTTTTAATATTAGTTTTCCAAAAATTAAAATGTGCTAAATATTTTTATTTTTAATATTTTCAAGAATTTTATGCTTTTTGAAGGTATTTTTTGAAAAAAAAATTTAAAATATTTACTAAAGTAAAAGGTTAAGTTTTTTTCTTGAATATTGTGTAGGACATATTTATCTAGTTTACAAAAATATAAGAAAAGAAAATAACTGTAATATATGTGAGTTGTGAGCATTTCAAATCTGAGATCTGTGTGTCTACTGCTTATTTTACCCTCTGCTTTAAGGTGTTCCAGCACATTATTTAAAGGACCATAACTCTGTTTAGGGATCATCAATTTCAATGAAACTTCATCGGCCACTTTGTATAAACCAAATACACCAGCATGTCAAATTTCAGCAAAATCAGACAAGGTTTGTGTCCTTATTAGGTTACAGACTACTAATTTTACCCCTATTTCATTGACCACTCAAGTAGTTCCAGTTTAAAAATAGAGGTTTTTTCTTAAAAATTCTTTGGGGTGTTTATGGAGTAGAATAGGGTTATTTTTGGGCATAAATGGAAAGGAGAGGGTCTGAAAAAAATTATAAAAATGATAATAATGGGAAATTTTGCTTTTAAGTGCGTAGTAGGAAGGGTGTAAAGAGGCCCATATTTACCCTTTCCTCGAAGAGAAAGTGAAAAAAGCAGGGTAGGGGTTATTTGAGATGCCATAAAAGGACTTGCAGACTATGAATGTTCCTGAGAACTTGGTAAATTTTTGGACTTGAAATGGTCTTACTCTGTGCCAAGTTTCAGGTAAGTTGAGCCGGTGTAATTTTTTAAAATATTTTTTATGTTATAAAGGAATGTATAGCAAAATAATTGGTAGTCTGTGTCCTATCAGGTCAAAAGTCAAAACTCGTGTTAATCAGTTTATTGGCACTTTTCGGATAAATTGGAACTAATTATGCTAATTGTTGAAAAAATTAATGAATAAAATGATATTTTGGAGAAGTTAAATGGATTTAAATAATTGAAAAGGGGGAGGGGGCACCTGCTCATGTTGTCAAAGGGTATGACATAATGTGTGCAATTGATGTGTGTCAAGAATTTATGCAATATGAATTTTGATTCTTTATATAATGTTGTAGGTGACATAAAACCCATTCCCCACCTATCCTGTTATTTTAACTGTCAAATGGAGTTCAAAAACCAAGGTATGTTTTTAACATTTGATTGTTCAGATTACACTATATTGTTAGTAGGTATGAAATGCCTAATTTCTCAAAACTTAAGCTACTTTGTGTTTGTAATTATAGTTGTCCCAATTACTTATTAATTTAACACAATAACTTATTAATTATGAATGTGAACTGAAGTTAAAATGCTTTTAAATTCAATTTTAGCGGCTCATATTTAGCAGATTGTGGCCCCGGGCTGCATGCAGTTGTAGCCTGGATGGGTGACTACAATAAAATTCAGACCAGTTGCCAGTCAGAAGTGAACAATTTTTATACCAGAAGCAGAGAAAGTGAGCATTCAGAAAACAAGTTACAGCTGTCATCAATATTGCAGTCAAAAGCAGCCAAGTTAAAGGTATACAATCAACTGACTCGTAGTTAGTATTATTTTTGTTTGTTTTCTTTTTTATATACTGTTTTCATCTGTTCATCATCATCTGTTGCTTATTAATGTATACTCTTTAAAACTTTCTTTTTTTTTCTTTCAGCTTTTGGAAATGAACATCTGCTGTCTGATTGCTGGCACTGATCTGTGATTGTCCAAGACAGGGGAGGTCAGTAAGGTGCTCAACATTTCATATGGATGTTTGGTCCTACTGTCTTTTTCTACTCTTGTGGAATCTTGGACATCATTGTCGGTGGTCGCATATCAGACAAAATCATCATTTTTTGAGAAAGACAGGTGTTTTAGAGAATTTGGATCAACTTTGTACAGAAATAGTGCTCCACATGACAGGTAGAATTTATGTACTCCAATTTAATAGAACATTCTCTACCCCCCCCCCCCTTCCTGTTCTTAATAGTGAACTTCCAAGCAACTCCAGGACTAATTATATGTGACACAGGCATGGTATGTATTCTCTGTGTTGAACAATTGAATGTATGTATAAATGTGTTTTAATTGTTTTGTTCTTTGGTACCTTTGCAGTGCAGAGTTGCCTCCCCTTTTTTACAGCATCCTGAAGAATGTATGTAGGTAAAATGTACATTTAAATTCCTTTTTTTGTAAATTCAGAATTATAAAATCCAAATTTTCATGGAATTTATGGTATTTGTTGTCTAATCATGCATATTGTTACAAGAAATATCCATCAAAGGAGTCTAAATATGACCAGGGATAATCCAATTAGAGTTGTAAGTACCACTTCCTGACAGAGGCTGAATCGACCAGGTTGGATAATCTGCTTTTAACAAAGGTATTAATCTCTTTTCCTTAGCTTTTATACTGATTTTTCATAGCCTAAACATTGTAGAATTTTTTAATATTAGTTTTCCAAAAATTTAAATGTGCTAAATATTTTTATTTTTAATATTTTCAAGAATTTTATGCTTTTTGAAGGTATTTTTTGAAAAAAAAATTTAAAATATTTACTAAAGTAAAAGGTTAAGTTTTTTTCTTGAATATTGTGTAGGACATATTTATCTAGTTTACAAAAATATAAGAAAAGAAAATAACTGTAATATATGTGAGTTGTGAGCATTTCAAATCTGAGATCTGTGTGTCTACTGCTTATTTTACCCTCTGCTTTAAGGTGTTCCAGCACATTATTTAAAGGACCATAACTCTGTTTAGGGATCATCAATTTCAATGAAACTTCATCGGCCACTTTGTATAAACCAAATACACCAGCATGTCAAATTTCAGCAAAATCAGACAAGGTTTGTGTCCTTATTAGGTTACAGACTACTAATTTTACCCCTATTTCATTGACCACTCAAGTAGTTCCAGTTTAAAAATAGAGGTTTTTTCTTAAAAATTCTTTGGGGTGTTTATGGAGTAGAATAGGGTTATTTTTGGGCATAAATGGAAAGGAGAGGGTCTGAAAAAAATTATAAAAATGATAATAATGGGAAATTTTGCTTTTAAGTGCGTAGTAGGAAGGGTGTAAAGAGGCCCATATTTACCCTTTCCTCGAAGAGAAAGTGAAAAAAACAGGGTAGGGGTTATTTGAGATGCCATAAAAGGACTTGCAGACTATGAATGTTCCTGAGAACTTGGTAAATTTTTGGACTTGAAATGGTCTTACTCTGTGCCAAGTTTCAGGTAAGTTGAGCCGGTGTAATTTTTTAAAATATTTTTTATGTTATAAAGGAATGTATAGCAAAATAATTGGTAGTCTGTGTCCAAGTCAGAAACATTAGCAAGATGTTTTCTTCATTATTATTGATTGGCAATAGGTAACAGTTTGATTTCTAGATTTTATACATTTTCATAAGCGTTATGCTTCATTTTACTTACTCGGAATTATTCACTTTTAGTTTTAAAGCGTTAAACAATCATACCTTCTCTCATCGAGTTTACTACAGGGTGTTTCGTAATTTGTTAACATGTGTTTAAATGAACTTCACTTTCCATCCGATGCTAAAAGAATAAAGTTGTAAAATTAATATAAAGGAATTTGTTTCTCTTTTCCATCAGATATAGCAACCAGTAGAAAGCCGAGTGGCATACTACCAGCTAATTCCCCAGCCATTCACACGGTACAAAAGTGTGTGTGAAAAGTGGTGAGAGAAACACTGGATCCCGAGCCTCTCATTCAGCCAAGCGGAATGCCCATCGAAAAATATAGTTTAAGAACAAGAACAATCCCACACCAGGTTTTGGATGAAGAAATAAACACCAACTTGATAAACTTAACAGACCCTCAAACAGTTTCAACAACTAAAACCACACTAGGACTAAGTGAATCACCAATTTACACAACTGTACCTTCAGCAGACAGTATCAATACAACCCTAGGACTAAGTGACACTGCAATTTCTACGACTGCAACTTCAACAGTATCAGAAAGTGCCAGTGCAACTCTAACACTAAGTGAATCTGCAATTAATACAACTTTATCGTCAACAGTTACAGAGAGTGCCAGTACAACACAAAGTGAATCTGCATATACAACTGCATCTTCAACAGTTACAGAAAGTGCCTGTACATTTTCAGGTAACAATCCTTCTTCAACCTACATTACTCATAGTGCCAGCAACCTCACAACTGTGTCAACTAATGCATGTAATGTGAGCAGCAATCACGTCTTCACATCAACCCATACGGAAAAAAGGGGCAAACAAACTACTATAACAAATTACTAACAAACCACTATGGTTTGAAAGTAGTTTAATAGTATAGCAAATCACATGCAAATGAGCTAACAAACTATACTCTAACAAACTACTATCAAACCACACTTAACAAACTACTATCAAACCACTCTAACAAACTACTATCAAACCACTCTAACAAACTACTACCAAACCACTCTAACAAACTACTATCAAACCACTGTAACAAACTACTATCAAACCACTGTAACAAACTACTATCAAACCACTCTAACAAACTACTAACAAATCACTGGGAACAAATCCATCACCAAAACACTGTAAATTTGAATTTTCCTTTACAAATCCACAACTCTTAATTGAAAACACCTAAAACAATCACATTTTGAAATATTCAACAAGTCCTGTTTCAGAGTATTTAATTCCAGGATTCACAAGTTTAGCCAATGCAAGTGCAACATCCAACATGTTTCCTTTTGTTTAGGAGATGCAATTCCAAGTCAATGTCCATGTATAATACTTATCACATATTCTCCTTCATGTTATGTACATCTTCATAGTATTTTTCACCAAAAAATCTTCAAGCTGATGTCATTGACATTTAAATATTTCCCTGCTTCCTCTGGCATGGAAAAAGCTGCAATTTTTCTTTAATTGTTTCTGACCTCATTGCAACTTTGAAAGACATCTTTATTGTCTTATTTTCAAGTATACTTCCCATAATCCAATGCATAACTGATCTAAACTAGGATAGGAATTATAGGTCAATCTGAAAATGAATAAAAATCCAAAGCTAGTAAAATGCATATGCATCCACATTCACAGAAGGTACATTAATTACTTCATGACATGCATTAAATACCTCTTCTGTATCCAGATCCATCTTTTAATAATGTTAATTGCTGCTTATTCCAGTCAGGGATCATATAGAATGATACTATAACAATTTGAATGTCCCTTCACCAGTTCCTTTGTTTCTGACCTGCTTGGTGGTTTGAAAATTGGCGCAAATAGCTATAACACCGGATGTAAAGAGATAAGCTGTTCTTGGAAACTTCAACAATTCTAGATAATTCAACCCTAAACACATCTGTAAAGTAATTTCCCATGTGGTTAGATGCAAATGCTATACTAATAAAACACTGTTGCAAGATACCAAGTCTAACAAACTATAAAGAAATCACAATCACCAGAAATGAAAGACTAACAAACCACTGCAGCTATTTTTAGAAAAAGTGGTTTGTTAGTGGTTCATTAAATGCTATACTATCAAACTACTTTAACAAACCACAAAAGTATAGTTTGTTGGTAGTTTGTTGATGGTTTGATAGTAGTTTGTTAAAAATCTTTTCCGTTTGGGAACCCCACTAGTGACCACAAATAGTTGTACCACTACTGTTGCGAGTCAGTACTCAATCATGTCAGTGAACAGTACCCCAAATCATGTTCATCAATGTGTAACAACTTCCACTCCAAGAACTGACAACACAGCACAGTTACCAAAATTCACTGGAAAAGTGTCGAAAGTTAGTGCTAGCCAGTGGTGGACTTTATTTATACAGTGGTGCACTCTACACTCTTTCACAGAGGCACAAATCCTTAATCGTTTTGTGTTTCACCTCAGTGATCAGTCAGGGGTGGTACTGAAATCAGTCATTTTTGAAAATGATGGATAATGGTAATTTCTTCTAAGTATATAATGTACACAATTTTCTGATTTTTGTAAATATGACGTCTTTTCATCATATTTCCATTCTCAAGTCAATTTTCCCATCCCATTTACTACAGTAATTAGATATAGTACACTATCCTGCCATAGACCCTTGTGTAGAGAAACATCTTGACAAGTAATTGAAACCAAAATAATTTAGTGCGCCCCGTAAAACTAATGAGATAATTAAGTGCGCCCAGACCTAACAATTTGATAAAAAATGATGAAAAACAGTCATTTTTAATATCAGAGATAACTCTATTTCTAAAATAAATTTCAAAATAGAAATGACTGTTTTTCATCATTTTACTAAAAAAAGATGAATTTCCATCATTATTAAAAATCAATTTAATGACTGAAAATCATCATTTTTAAAAATGATGGATTTCAATCACACCCCTGACTGGTGATATGGCACAACAATGGTACCTGGCCCTCCCCTCTGCAGCGACAACCACACTCACAAATCTCAAGGAATCATTCTTTGCTCGATTTGGGAAAACAAAAAAACAGCTTCGACATTGATGTCCTAAACATACGCCAACAAGAGGATGAATCTGCAGAGGAATATATAACCCGCATTCAACAAATGGTTTGTGATGAAGACATACCAAACAGAATGCTTATTAATCATGTTAATTTGATTGCTAAAGGCTTTAAATCCAACATAGCAGAGAAGTCCTTGACAAAGATCCTGAGACCATTGAAGATCTGTTCAAATTTTCCAAACGAGCTGAATCAACCCTGAAAATTACGAAAGGTGACAACAACATAATTGCTTCAATTGAAAATATGGAAGAACGTTTGCTGTCAAAACTTACGGATCAACTTCAATCTGTGATGACAATGAACAAAACCGAAAAACCTACATATAATCGAGACCATAGAAACAGAGGAAGAGCCGCCAGACCCCAAAACAAACATTTTGATAATCATGATAATTCCTCAAGGAACTTTTATGGGAATAGTGATGAAAACTATGACAGTTATAATGTGCAAAATTCTGAACACCAGCCCCAGTGGGAACCTTACCAATCTCAGTGGCAGTCTAACCGAGGTCATTCAAACCGGTTCCAAAGACACCAGTCCCCGCGCCAGTTCAATGGGCCGTCCACAAGACCACAGAGCAGACACCAACATCCTGCTAACCGTCCAACCCGTTTCCATGGACCTGCTGCACCTCGTAAGTGTTCACGTTGTGGTTTTGATTATTGTGATTTACATAACTGTAGAGCTTTTGGTTATACATGTCAACTATGTTTTCGTTTAAATCATTTTGAACGTGTTTGTTTCCAAAACCCTGAAAGTCCATTTTTCAAACCAAATTTTTCTAAATAGGGACTCATGCCTACCTCTAGCATAGGTAGGCGCCTCGATAAAGAAACAAAACAAAACTCAGCAGAAATTAATTTAGCTACAAATTTAGTTAAGAATACTGTTTCTGTTTTTGTTAATGGTGTTAAAACTAATGCCCTTGTTGACACTGGTGCTTCTATTTCTGTCATTAGTACTGCATTTCTGTCAAAAACCAGTTTTGAAAACTCAGTGCTACAAAAACCTGATTTTGAATTTGTAAATGGTGTAGGAGGTCATTTAAAAGGGCTAGGCAAATTGAAATTACCAATTTCATTTAAAGGTGGTGCATTTTTCTTTCCTGTACATGTCATGGATAGATTACCCCACTCTTTAATTATTGGGCTTGATTTTTTGCAAAAACATCAGGTGACCCTCAATTTAGCTGAAAACACTATGTCTTTTTATAATGACTCAGCAAAGGTAAATGTTTTGAAGACTAACAGTGGTTTAGCAAGAGTAGCAAAGACTATTAATTTGCCCCCATTTTCTGAGAACATTTTGTCCGTCAGAGTGTCCAAACGATATTCAGGTGAAGAAGTCCTTCTAGAACCGACTCCTGAAATTCAAAGTCTAAACATTCTAGGTGCTAAATGTCTTGTCAAAATTAAAAATGGTCAGTCAGCTTTCAAAGTGCTAAATCCAACAAATCAAGAAATTCATTTGCAAAAAGGTAAAGTTCTTGCATGTGTTTCGGATGTAGATTCCAGTGCAGTTTACAACTTTAACAATGAAACAACTTCATCAAAACACAACAATACACAAATCAACATGATCAAAGCACATCAAAACACTGGCAATATACATTCAAAAACAGCAGACACAAAACAAAATCTTACCTTTGATCTTAACAACTCGGATCTCAATGCACAACAAAAACAACAACTAACACAATTTTTGCACAAGAACAGAGACATCTTTGCTACTGGGTACCATGAATTGGGACAATGTAACACCTACATGCACAAAATCGAAACACAACCAAATTCAAAACCCATCAAAATGCCATTCTACAGAACCACTCCTTCAAATAATTCTGAAATTAACAGACAAGTTGAAGATCTTTTGAAAAATGATATTATTCAGGAATCAAACAGCGAATGGCACTTTCCATGCTTGCTTGTCAAAAAGGCTTCTGGTGAATTTCGTCTTGTTACAGATTTCAGGAAACTGAACAAGATTACTAAACCTATGTCATTTCCTCTTCCTCGTCTGGAATGTGTTTTTGATACTATAGGTCAAAGTCATGCTAAATTCTTTACCAGTCTTGATCTCCATAGCGCTTTCCTTCAAATTGGTATGCATCCTGACTCTAGACACAAAGCTGCTTTCATCACTCAAAATGGTATTTACGAATACAAACGTATGCCATATGGGTTGATGAATGCTCCTGTCTCCTTTCAAATGGTCATGACTCAAGTTCTTAGAGGATTAACTTGGCGTCAATGTTTAATCTATCTTGACGACATTTTGGTCTTTTCTGAAACTTTTGATGATCATTTAACTCATCTGGATCAAATCTTTGCTCGCTTGCGCAATGCAAATCTAAAACTCAAGCCAAGTAAGTGTGATTTTGCTGCCAAAGAAATTAAGTATTTGGGACATATCATTTCAAAACATGGTGTTCGAACTGACCCCGAGAAAACCAAAGCTGTGAGTACCTTTCCTACACCCAAAACACAAAAGGACGTCAGATCTTTCCAAGGAATGTGTAACTATTATAGAAAGTTTGTTCAAAATTATTCTAAAATTACTACTCCTCTCAACAACTTACTCTGCAAAGATGTGAAATTTGAATGGACAGATGAATGTCAAAACTCTTTTGATTCTCTTAAAAAGGCTTTGCTGTCATCACCAATTCTATCTTACCCTGACATGAGCAGGAACTTTATTCTTACTTGTGATGCATCTTCATCGGCTATTGGTTTTGTCCTTGGACAGTTAGATGACAATGGTAAAGAACATGTTATCGCCTATGGTGGTAGGAGTCTTTTACTTGTGAGAAAAAATGGTCAACTTCTGAGCAAGAAATGCTTGCCGTACTTGAAGGCATTCGCACTTACAGAATCTATCTATCAGACAAAAAGTTCACTATTTATACAGATCATAAAGCTCTCAAATATGTCATGGATCAAAAACGTTCCACTGGACGCCTTGCACGTTGGGCTATGGAAATTCAAGGGTATCAATTCGACATTATCCATAGACCAGGTAAAAACAACCAGGTTGCAGATGCTTTAAGTAGGCGAGAATATGAAGAGAACAACAAAGAAACAAAAGTAGTTATTGCTTCCATTTCAGAGAAATCAACCTCAAATAATTCTTTGCAAAATCTTACCTCTTATTCAAATGACCCTAAAACAACTACATCTTCGGTTTCCCATACTTCTTGTCAAACTCCAGAATTGACAGAGGTATCTTTCTTTTATTCTGATTTTCCAGATATACTTACAGTTGAACCTGAGGTCGAAATTAGTTTGCAAAACCCAAATCTTTCTGACCTTTCTGAAATAGCAAAATTACAACAAACCTGTCCTGACTTTCAACATATTTATGAGTACCTACAAACTGGTGACCTTCCCAATGATGAAAAATTACAAAAGAAAATTATTCAAAATTCCAAATACTATGACATCTGCAATGGAGTGTTGTACCATTGGTTCCAACGACGAGTCAAATGCAATCAACTACCTGACGATAAATGGATCCAACAGCTTGCTCTACCCAGAACTCTCCGAGCGGAAGCAATGAAAGCCTACCATGACAACAGTGCCGGAGGTGCACACCTGGGAATCGAAAAAGTCATGGCTGCTATGAAATCAAAGTATCATTGGCCTCGTATGCACCAAGAAATATACGATTATATTCATTCTTGTGATACATGTCAGTTGATCAAAAGAGACACTCATGCACGTCCACCTCCTTTGACTTCTCTTCCTGTTGTTGGTCGTTTTGAACGTTGGCATATGGACTTCCTCAAACTGCACAAAACAACTCAAGGATATCAGTATGTTCTGTTAGTTGTCGACTTTTTCACTAAATGGGTAGAAGCTTTTCCTATGCAATCGCAAGAAGCAGTTGAAGTTGCTAAATGTCTCTTTGAGAAAATCTTTACTAGATTTGGCTGTCCAAAATCTCTTGTCTCTGATAGAGGAAAATCATTTATGAATAATCTTGTTGCTAGTCTCTGTGATATCTTTGAAATCAAACATTTTTTGACTTCAAGTTACCATCCTCAGACAAATAGTCAGGTAGAACGGACAAACAGCACCCTGATTCAGTGTCTCCGAGCATACACTGACAAGGAGCAGAACAATTGGCCTTCTAAATTACCAGGAATTCTCATGGCTCTAAGGAACTCTCCTTCCACTCAGTCAACTGATTATTCTCCTTTCTATATGGTTTTTGGCATTGAAATGAACCTTCCTTTTGACATTCACAAAATTCCAAAGGATAGTCACCTTAGTCAGAACTCAAAGGAACAACTTCAACAAATTTTCTCTAATTTGAAATCTGTTCATGAAATTGCTTCCAAAAACATAAAGAAAAGCCAGGAAAAATCAAAAGAACGATTTGACAAACATTCCAGAGTTCCAAATTTCAAACTTTTTGATAAGGTTCTGATTAAAGCCAACAAAATTCCTTTGGGACTTTCACCAAAATTAGCCGAAAAGTATCAAGGACCTTACTTCATTTCTGAATTGGGACCAAATCACACATATAAGATCAGAAGATGTTCCACTCGCAAAGAATTAAAGTCATTCATGAATGCCTCTCAACTCAAGAAATACTTTGACCCAGATGTAGAAAGAGCAAACATAGCACAACCACAAGAAGACCAAACTCAAACTCAACAACAAGCTGCCACACAAGACACTGTCAATACACAAGGGCACACTCAGAACACTCAACCAGAAAATGTAACTACTGATGGTGGTGAACCACAAACTCAGAATCAGACGGATGAAACAAATGATGATGCACAAGAATATCCTTATGATATTCGTAGGCTTGTTAAGTACCGACACAAGGACCAATACTTTTACATAGAATGGACGGATGGATCTAAAACATGGGAACCACAAGAAAATGTGAGACCAGACTTAGTAGCTCAGTACTTTCAGAAATACACAAAGAAGGGACGCCTCAGAAAGAAATAAATTTGCTAAATTAAAACATATTTTTAACATTTTACCTCC
Organism: Saccostrea cuccullata; assembly: GCF_032062105.1. Lineage (NCBI taxonomy): Eukaryota > Metazoa > Mollusca > Bivalvia > Ostreida > Ostreidae > Saccostrea > Saccostrea cuccullata. The sequence continues at coordinate 12,816 of NW_026926795.1, read as the reverse complement.
CTTAACTCTAAATAGGTCAGAGAAAGCAGTGTTGCATATATCAGATTTGAGAAAGTATATTATAACCTTTCGGCCGACTTGAATCAGGCCTATGAGATTCAATTTGAATGGTATTTGGTCAATAGTCATTTAATCGGTGGAAATTATTGTTTCTTACTGTTGTTTATTTAGTGCTAATATGTGTCTGATCAACACATTCTTTTGACTCTTTTTACCATTTATTGTTCTTTCTTGTGTCTTGTAGGTTTCTTTCATAGAGGTTTTAATCAACACTTTCTCACAGTCTGTGCTCTGGTATGCCTATTATCCCCTGTAACCGCGATCACCAAAACCTCCCAGAACAAAGTGGAAATCGACAATGTAATCCAGCGTCTCAATTATGGCACAATTTTCAAATCCGAAGGTACCTTACAGCTTTCCAGGGAATATTGGATGCACACCTTCCAAATCCCCATTCCAAGTGACATTGATATCCCAAAAGGTTTTTCTGTTAATCAAAAGTCTTGTTCTAAAGTTATTGATTGTCAGTTTCAACAAAGTCTTTTAGATCAAGTTCATGGTGTTCAATTAGAACTTTATTCTCATGTTACTAAGACCTTAAAATTCATCAAGAATGTCATTCCTTTCCACAAATCAAACAAGTCAAAGAAGCAACACAGAGCTCTTTTACCTTTCATTGGTTCTCTATCAAAAGGACTTTTTGGAACAGCAACAATGGATGATGTGAACATTTTAGCATCTCATATTAATTCTTTGACAAAAACCACCCAAAACATTGCTTATGCTTTAATACAACATGGTGCACACATGTCATCATACATGGCTACTGCAAACAAACGCATGGATAATTTACAATTAGGAATCTCTAATAATTACAAAGTAATCAATACAATTTCACAAACATTTTTCTTTGATCTTCAACATTTGAAAATGGTTCTTGCCAATACTTCCAAAATTTTAACAAAGCAAATTGATCTTTCCAGTAAACTCAGAGCAGAAATTGACAATTTACATTCCTCAATACTTGCACTCATTCAAGGCAAACTTACACCTACATTTTTGCCAAAGTCTATTTTGCACAAAACTATTGGTGAGATTCAGAGAAAATTGTCCAAAACCCAACCAAATTTTTACATTTCACAAACCCAAATTCCATGGTATTATCAACATGCTGACTTCTTTTATGCAAGAATGAACCACTCACTGTACATAACCGTGAAATTTCCAATTACATCACATATGGAACCATTGCGTCTGTACAAAGTCATTTCATATCCTGTACCTATCAATTCCACTGCATCTCATGCAACAAACATTTTATATTTACCAACATATTTTGCGGTTACATCACACCAACAATTCTACACTACATTTACAACTGCAGATCTGGAAACTTGTGAACATGATCCTTCCAACATTCATTGTAACTTCAACAAAGCTTTAACTCCAGTAACCTCACCTTCATGTACTATTGGCGTTTTTGCCAATAACAAAAAGTGGATCAAAGATTTTTGTATCTTTAGGTATTTTCAAGATATTTTAAAGCCTGATATTATTGAACTTTCCAGTACCTCTGTTCTTCTATTCAATAGCTGGAATATTGAACTTACATGCCCAAAGAAACAAGAAATTTTGCCAGGATGTAAATTTTGTATTCTGAATGTTCCATGCAAATGTACATTAACAACAAAAGATCTTTATTACTCCCCAAAATTAATTGATTGTCACAATTCTTTAAATTTAACCATTTCAATAGCTCATCCTGTAAATTTGGCACTTCTTCATGAATTCTTTGATGACTCTAAACTACAATCAATTTTAGGAGACACAACTTTTGCAGAGTCTGTCAAAGTAAATCTACCAAGTTTCAAATTGTATGCTCACAATTACAATCAATTTTTGGCTAATGATAACAAAGCACATCTCAATTTATCTAAAATGGTTAAAGCTGCAAAGAAGGATGAACTTGTATTTCAATCATTGACTGAACCTTTGCTGGAAGGAAATATTAAAATCAATTCCTCCTGGCCCAGTGTGAGTGATATTATTGACTTTGTTGCTCTTGCTATTTCTATTGTTGCAATTTTTGGTGTCATTTTTACATTTTTGAAAGTTCGAAAGTTACTTGCTGTAATAGCTATTTTACAAACAACAACTCCTGTAAAATCTGAATCTCAAATCCCCTCCTTTATTTACAAAACATTGTCTACTCCTACACCTGCTCCCTCTGAATTTGATTTGTTAATTCAAAATTTTTCTTGGAATCATGCCTCTGTTTTAATGAATGCAATTGTGGTTTTGATACTGCTGTTCTGTTTCTTGTATAATTTTTATTTGCAAAGAAAACACAGATTTACCCAGATTGTCATTGAATTAACAATTGGTGGTGAGTGTATTTTTGTACCTGTTCTAAATTTGCCACTCTGTCCATCATTTTGGAAAATTGTACCACCTACAGACATTTTTCACATTAATGTTACTACATTACCATTTGCTTCATCTATGACATTTGATTGGATTGGTTTTAATGTCACAAACATTTCTGGTACTCGAACTATCAATGTTAAATCAAAAGTATCATTGGATTTTTTCTCGGCTCTTAAAGCAAAGCGTATTACTGAACAACCATATGATGTACACATTTTGGTATCACATCATAATGTTTATCAATCTTTGCAACACCATGGTACATATATTGTTGATACACTGAATCCTAAAGAGCATTCGCCATAATTTGTTGTTTTCCATGTACAATACCTTATCATTTTTATGCATTGATCACATCATGAAACAAAATAAAATAGTAAGACACATATTCCTTACACTGTAACACATTCAATTTAATTCGATGACCGATATCAGCCTGTACATATTCCGACTGCTTTTAAAAATTTGTACGTCTAAAATGTACATTGACATGTACATTTTGCAATGACAGTGCACACTTTGTGCTCTTAACTTTTGTCTGTACATGTACAAAATGGCAAAAAGGCAAATGTCAAAACTTGAACGGTTGAAACGCATATGCATTTAATTACAATTCCTGGGCGGCGAAAAATCATTAAATATGAATAAAATTGTACAAGGCACTGAGTAGATAAGTTTTGCAATTAAAGTATGAAAAATATGAAAAGAAAATGCAAATATTCCTGTTGACATTAGAATTAGATCTAAAGTTAAAATTTGTCGTCTTTTACTGACAAGAATAAAAACTTCATAGAATAAAATCACCCTCCACCAAATTTTTTTTGTACAAAGAATTACCCCCATCCACCCCAGAAAATGCTGACTATATGGAAACTCCATCTGTATGTGTTTACACTCCTTTTTTGATCAAAAATAAAGGAAAATTTTAAAGGGCATTATAACTGGTTTCCTTGAGTAAGAGTCTAACCAGAATATAACGAACGTAAGATTAAATTGTAATCTCAACTGTTACTTTTGACCTACGTACATTTGAAAAACTTTAACTTTGTGTTTCACAAAACGTACAGAATTAACCATAACACAATACTATTTTTAAAACAAAAGGTCTTAAGTGTTTTCAATGTTTTTACCCTTAATACATCTTACAAGTGTATACCGTCTACGTCCCACCCCAGAATTGTGTTACCATTGGTGGCATAGTGTTTCACACATTTTGTTTTAAATGTTCAACTCTTCACCGTTGTACAATTTTATTCATACTTAATGGTCTTTCGCCGATCGGGAATTGTAATTAAAAGCATATGTGTTTCAACCGTTCACGTTTTGACATTTGCCTTTTCGCCATTTTGTACATGTACAGACAAAATATGAGTACAAAGTGCGCACTGTCATTTCTATTTTGTACATGTACAGACAAAAGTTAAGGGCACAAAGTGTGCACTGTCATTGCAAAATGTACATGTCTATGTACATTTAAGATGTACAAATTTCAACAGCAGTCAGAATATGTTGAGGCTGATATCGGCCATCGTAATTTAAGCATCAAAGATATTGCGAAGGAATGCATCACAAAAACGTTGCTGAAATTTAAAATGGTTGAATCAGTGAATATACTGGTACATATGTATGCGCAATGGATGGATGAAGTTTTACGTCCAAGCTTATTGTAATACATCGATCAAAGAACAAAATTTTTACATTTTTTTTTTCATTTAATAATATTTATCTTTCAATAATGAGATGATTTAATTTGAAAACGAATAGAATGACTTATTAGATTAGGTCTAGCGTATTTGCGCAAGGTATAGAGAATTTTGTTGTCATTACCAGCCTTTTCTGTTTAACAATAAAAAACTTATTTGTAATGTTTTTAATTTTTTGCTACATACCAATGGTTATATTCCCCCAGGTTAGCTGATATCTTAAGGTTCGTAAATATAAATTAAAAATTTCAAATTTAACCTTTCACAACTCTTTTTAGGTCACAGATATTTTAAAACGTATCACAACCCTTCTATGCATATCAAAACATGCTTCAAAAAAGTACTCCGTCATCGACCAGCGCTATTTTTTTCAAGCATTAGTTTCTATGATGAGAATTAACAGACTAACGACAGTTCCTTGCTTTAGTAGCATATAAACATTTCTTCACAGTTCTATTGTTCATACAAGTTATCTCAGAAACAGACATTTAACATAAGTATGATGATTTCTTTCCTTCTTTCCTCTGGAACCTAATGGGCTAGTTTTGATATTTGAGAAAATAAAGTAAACGTATTCATTTTTTTTCTTTCACAAAGTAATAAGGAAGAGGTAAATATACATGTTCAGTATTAAAAAAAATTACAACAAATATTCAATTATGATTTCAACATTTTATCTGCAATAAACTCATTTAAATGTTAATATGTATTTTGAAAAAGAGGTCAGTTCTTGTTTTTTTTTTTTATTAAATATATACAGATATTGTCAACGTATTACATTTGGCAGTGTATTCATTTAAGCGCTTTTGGCGGAAAGAAACTTCCGCAAATTCAAATAAAACCTTTAATGTCTTGCTCATATAAAGTTACATAGATAAGAATATTAGGAACTGGCTATATCAAATCTACGCTTACGTGTTTAAACGTCAATTTTGCCAAATATTGAACACGCTAAATATAATATATTTACGGTATCCTGCTGTCCTACCTAGCTATAGAGCTAGACGTAACTAATTTTGAATCCTGAGAAATAAGTGTAATTGTCAGCATGTATGTATCCAGCCGCCACATAGAAAGTTCTGATCCATACTTTGTTCCCACTCTTCAGTTCATAAAGCAAATGTCCTGAGGTGTTAATGTGGGCACTTTGTTGATCATTCACACAGATCTTTGCTTTTGATGCTCCATCTACCACTGCCTCTAAGTAAACTGTTGATTTCCTGGACGAAATAAATGTCCACTTGAAGGAATAGACGCCATCCTCTGGTGCTGTAAAAACGCCTGTTGGAGGATCATACCCGTTTCCTTTATTCAGCAGAACATCCTCAAATTTTATGGTTGTGTTGACAGGAACATTACTGAGATGGGATTTAATGGCGGCGTGGAAGGCAATGACATCGCCAATTGAGGAACACCCTACATAAACAAACATGTCACATGGCATTTTAAATAAGAATTTCACAATGTAATCATTTAAACATTTTAAATAAAGTAAATTGTTTATTTCTAAAATTAGTTCTAGAAATGCTGCTTTGAATTTCGCTCCTTCATATACGGAGACAACCAAAAGTAACCCAACTTGAGAGTAAACAAGAAGCCCAAGGGCCTAAATGGTCACCTGAATATAATACATCACTGTAAACGATCCATAGAGATAGAAAACAAAATTAGCTCAAAGACGATGCAATGCATGATTAAGTTTCCCAAGAAGTTTAAACATCTGGTTAAAATATCCTTAATTGCTTAAGGGGGACATATGTCCGAAAAGTCTTTGTGTGAAATTTTCAAACTTCTGACATTTCTTTTCTGACCACTTGCTCTTAATTTTTAGGCATAAAAAAACAATACCTTTATATGCTTTTTTTTACACAGGAGCATGTGCAAAAACAGTGTGAATTGCTAAAAATAGATTATTTTCAGACATTATTGTTTTACCCCAAATATGCTCTAAAAAGAACCAAAAATGTCATTTCACATTCAAATCCAACATGTATTTAATTTATATGACTTGTATCTTTAAAATGAACGCAAATTTATTGTAATTCATTTCGCAAGAAAAATTATAATGGAGCACAATGTAAGTATCACCCATTTTTCTTGTCGTATTTTTTACAATTCCGACATGCATAATAGGTAATACCTTAAAAAGTCTTTGTGTGAAAATGTTGTAATTCATAGTTTTTGTAAAAAATGATTCATCTTTTTATTTTAACAAAGAAAAAAGTATACCTCTGTGATAAAATAAACGAGAGATATGACATTTTCTTTTATTTTCGTACTCGTGTGACAAAAATATTGACCTTTGTGCACTAAAAAAAGGTAAGTAAGCACTGACAAACATCGGAATATAAAACTATTTTGCGAAAAACAAGTATTTTGTTTTTATTAGAAACAATCTAAACAGATTACATCTTTTCTTCTTCATTCCAATCATTCTGCCCCCCACCCCCCATTTCCCGGTCAACAACCAACACCTATTAGAATCTAGGAATGACTTTACACAATTAAATCTACGTACACTATAAATCAATAAGCAAATATAGGTACAAGTACATTTCTTAATTTTTTTGTTAGTTTTATCCAGCAAATACAATTAATGGTAAACATAAAATTAAACATATTTCCCTGATTTAAGCCGCTTTCTTTGCTGAATTTTATCTTATCTTTTTGCACTTTATATCAGCATATCATCGAGTTATTTATTATACCCTTCACTTGAAAAGCGGGAGGGTATATAGTAATCGTTAATTCCGTCCGTCTGTACGTCTGTCCGTCCGTCCGTCTGTTACGCTTTGGGGTACCCATCTCTTATCCGCAACTCCTCTCATACATGTACCACTCAAGGAAATTTAATGAAATTTTCACAGAATGTTTATGACATATTGCCATTGTGCACCTCCTATTTTACTTTTTCATCCGACACATATTTTGGATTTTCCAGAGCAAAACATGGATACTGCCATTATATTCATATGGGAGGCGGGGGGTATTATTCAGTGAGCTCATTACTCACAGTACCTCTAGTTCACAATTGAAATCACTATGAATTATCAACCAAAGGAAGAGAATTCTAATATCAACATACACCATGAACCAAATAAAACTGTATTTAATGATGAGTAAAGCACCCGCGGCCTTATCAAGTCTCTTGATAAACTTCACTTTTCCAGTGACAATAACTCAATAATCTACTGTCCAACTGAAAAACACAGTGTTACCATACTGTGTACAATTACATCTTCTGCAAAACATACATGTATAAATAATCCTAATGTTATTCTTTTAATCTTTTACAAGCATAGTGCTTTCCAGGCAAGTATCTTACTTTGAGAATATTTTGCTCATATAAACAAAACATTTATTCTTATTTGTTTCTATATATATAATTATTTCTTTCATTCTTATTCAATCAAATAATTCAATCAAATAACCTTTTAATTAAGTTATAAACAAGTATTGTTTGATTAACATCTAGCGGAAAGGGGGGGGGGTACTCTAATGCACTTCAATTATCACAAATGCATGTGCTCTATTTGCCTCCTAGATACACAGAAGCAAAGAAAAGGAACATATGCTTTTGATTTTATTTAATACATGTACATGGATCGCATTTAGTTTGTTTGCTTAATACTCAGGAGCAGAAGAAAAGATTATTCATGAATATTTACATCCACTGAATATTTTCTCGTTTATTTCTTAAGAAAACCCACTGCTTTAATCACTGCATGAACTACAGTAGGCATGTCGCCTATACAGATTTCTTGATCAGTGGCTTTACCATTAATGAAACGCATAAAGACGTTCGCATCATTAATGCAATAATTCATCTTTTTAATCCTACTTTAAATGATTATTTAAACAGATATTAATATAAACAATAAAATGTCTTTTTTGTTTGTTATTACTGGAATTAACGGTCGCAGCTATTGCAGAAAAAATTACATAACCCGCTTACGCGGGTTATGTGTTTTTTCTGCAACAGCTGCTTCCGTTAATTCCAGTAATAACAAACAAAGAAAGCATTTTATTGTTTAGATAAATGCGTATTTGCTATTTATCAATAGAGCCCAACCACGGCACAAGAAACCCTTATATAGGGGTCATGAAATTTACAATTTGAAAATGAAAGATATTGAGATAAAGAACAGTATTAAAGCTCACAAGTTCAATATACAATACAAATTAGGCGCAGAGCAAGCAAGGACCTCCAAAACATGGTGGGATAAGGTGTCATGGAAGAGTGAGCATCCCCTTTCGGGAATAACGGGAAACCGTCGTCAATTCCGTGCACAAACAAGGGACTTACAATTTATATGAAAAGCGTCTGTCAGCATTTGACTCAATGAAAATTTGTATTTGCTGAAAAGGTACTTGAATCGACCAAAGAACTTACGGAATGATGACTTTAAACGAGTATCTTGAATGATATCCTTGTTTCCTCAACCTGTTTGTCAACAATCTACCACGTCTTAAAAATTGTACATACGTAGCGTATGCCCTTGCGTATCGAATCAACTAAGAGATATAAACTCCGTATGCAGGCAATGGAGGAATATTGCTGCCCAAGCAAAGAAAGTTGACGATTGAAAAGTTAAATTCATCATTTTTATCCTAGAGGGCTTAGTTGTTAGATTAAAGTTAATGCTTTTTCATTTGCACGAAAATGTCTAGATATGAAACATATGTGTCAGACTCTGTGATATCCTTTATCTCAAGCTAACCGGGATATATCGTATCGAATTAAGAATGGAAATAACCATCGATATATCTAAATGTCGAATTGAAGGCCACAGCAAGTGTTTTCTTCTTTTCGCGTATACGATTTTGAACAGAATCTGCTTCATAAGAACGCAAATATACGGAAAGTAAGAGAAGAAAAACCTTTTCTAATTTTACAAATGTATTTAATTTGCGTGCTCATACTAAGTGGCAGATGAGAAAATATTCAAAGCATTATTTTTTTGCATATAATAAGCCCCCTCCCCCTCCGGAACCATTGATCTATGGATCACGCAATTCAAAATTTTGAAAGAGACACCTAAACTTTTTATACCAGTCCTGTGTATATAGTAATTTTGCTTAAAAACAAGTGGGAGAGGAGAGAACTTTCAAAGCATTATTTTTTTAGTATATATTAATGAATAAGCCCCCCTCCCCCTGGACCTCTTTACCCAGGTACCATACAATTCACAATTGGACGAGATACTATTCGTAATCATTTCTATGATTTGAATTTATCGACTTTATCCATGGAAGTTATATGCTATAATTAGTTAGTTTAAAATATATTTTATTCATTTAATGAAATGGATTGAACAGCAGGCATAAATGCCTATGATCGTTCTCTCCATGGGTATAATTAGTTGAAATTGATTAAGATGTTCCAGATGTTAGAAATGTTCAAAAGATTACAATCGATTGACAACGGAACGGCGAAAACAGAAAATGACAAATTTCTTTATATGTAGTTTTCAATTTTTTTTTTTCTGATATTTAGTTCAGAATTTGCATTGTTAAAAGAAATTTCTGCGATTAGAAATGTGAGCTTAATAATGTGATACGTAATGTAATACTCTGTATCTTATGAGTCTACAAAAACAGAAAACATAGAACACTGCTCACAAATAATACCATCATATGTTAGAAACATATGCTATTATCTTTTTTACTAAACAAGGAAGCATGACATGACATGTTTGAGCCAGACCTTCTTTTGGTTCCGGGCCAAGCTTTTTACAAGCGCTTCTGTAACCATCAATGGATTCCATAAACTCAGATGGAGAGGATGACCTTGCCAGGGGCAGTTCTACAATGATGGCCATGCACAGGGCTGCAATAACACACATCTTCATATTTCTGGAGAAAAAAAGAATGTTTTTATATTTTATTATGAAGCATTTTTCAAATTATCATATCATAATTTTCTTATTTTACTAATTAAATAACTATTAGTGAAAGAATGAATTAAAAAGATAACAAGAATGTTACTGATCTTATAAAACCATAAATAATACGAATTTGTAAACGGAAACCAATGAAATTACAAAAAAACGGGACCAAGTGCCTAAAAGGAGTAAGCATCCCCAACAGACTGGTTGCCTTCGCCTTTGAGGCTTATGTATCAGTAAGATGGAACATTCCGTAGTTGAATTAAAAAATATTATCAATTGGACAGGTCTGCAACAAATCAGACTGCACACGATCCTTGAAATTTTAAATTTTTAAATTTTCTAGCATTATCATCACAACGACCACAAAGTTTATAAAATAGGAATTTTAATGAGCTGACTGCAATCCATGTAAACCCAATGCACTTGTCATGACCTTAAATAATTTTAAAATAGTAATCGTAGTTGGAATATGCAAATTAGTATCGATTACGTTGGAAAATGTAAAAACGTATGCAGCGAAAAGCGGAATATTACTGTATAAAGAAGAAAATCAATTTGAAATGATAAAGCTGAAATCACTTTAAAGTTTGTAAGGTAACAAAGTAGTTTTTAGTTTGTCCTTACTGTCTATTGCTAGAAAAAACAACCAAAGTCTCATCTTTGATGTTTACAAGGATATATCGAGTCGATTAATGAATGCAAGTCATACATGTACGTCAAGGTAATAAATAAACTCTTTCTGTTTAACACTTTGTTTCCGTGTGATACACTGTATTTTGACATGCCTGTAAGCCTTTTCAATTACATTTAAGACTAGTTTTTCCACCCCTCGAAAACCATTGTCAACCTCAGCTGCGCCTCGGTTGAGAATGGTTTTCTTAGAGTTAAAATTTTTAATACATGCGATATTTATATAATGTTGTTACTATTTATTATTCCGTTTAAAAAAATTCAAATTACATTCAGATTTGTCTTGCAGTTAAAAAATTGATCTTTTATAATCAATGTAATTAGTGATTAATTGTTATACTTTTCTAAATCGGAGGTTTGAAGACTTTTCATTTAAATTTTTGCCATGCATGAGCATAATTTACACTAACACAGTATACATTCGTATGAAAAAGTGCATTTTTTTTTTTTGTTGTAATCGAACATACATGTACAGTAAATATTCCTTACTTACCTTCCTCAAACACTGTTTAAAACGTTGGTTTTAATTCCTTGGTATACGAGTGGGGAAAATGTAAGTTTCCTAGAGTACGTATACGAAAAGAAATATTATCCAAGTAGAACTCCTGCTGTTTATATGTGAATGACAAGTACAAACTCTGTAACACACATCTTCATTTGTAAAATATCTTGAATGCAATAATTTGCTGTTTGAATATAGTGTTCTCAGTTTATAAGCTTCTACAATCACGAAACTGTAATTAAATGTCACTTCCATTCAAGATTCACGCTAAAATGATTTAGAACGGAATTAAGCAAGAAATATTTATCTCTCCTTAAGATAAAAAAAAAACGTTTTGCATGGTTATTACAGAAATTTATGAATAACAGATGCATCATTATACCACTGCCAGTATAATTCGAATCAATGTTCTTATCTATGAAACATGTAGTACTACACGTTTTTAGAAATTTTTCATCTACCTTATATATTTTCCGCTCTTTAAAAGCTAGATTTTCATTCCGAAAAGTATCAGTACTTAAATTATGGAAATGATATCATTCAAAAATAGTTTTGGGCCTGAGCATGCAAATGATGCATGGAACCTTATATTCAAATCCGTTAAATTTATTAGTACTTAGCCCGTCAATGTTTGGCAAAGGAATGGCAAATTGCATTAAATTTGAAGTAAAAACGTGGCTGATAGACACCTTTGTCTGTATTTCAATAGTTGTGCAAGTCACACTTTATCATACTGAATTTACATGATAAATCTGTAACCCTAACGTAACCTAAAGGTCTGTCCTGCTTTGACATGTGAAGAATTTTAAAATGATAGGTTTAACGACGTTCGATCCTGATATTTAAAGTCTTAAACTTTTTTGCCAAGTATATTTCTAGTTTCTACCCAAATAACTTAATTAAAATTCAAATCAAAACACAAGGGTCAATATGCTTCTTTTGGCGCTACAGTACATTTGATATGACCTTTTTCCACTGAAATTTATGTCTAATTAAAGAGAACATTCTCCAAGTTTTCCCTTCAATATTTTTATCCAATTAATGCATGAAAGAAAATGAACTCTAAGTCTGCTTCAAAAAAGAAAAAGTTTCAAATTGCTTCGCAAACTGTAGATCACTAAATTTTTGCGACATCTTATTTTCGCAAGATAGGCATTGATTCTTAATAAGCGAGAAAAATTTTTCATGAATTGTGGTTATTTCTCTATATAATCCTAAGGAATACTATTATACGCGAGAATTAAATTTTCGCGAGCACACTGTCTCGCGTAATTACGCGTAAATAAAGTTCACGTGAATAAAAAGTGATTTACAGTAATCAATTATTTGACCTTTCTGCACTAATTAATGTGATTTTTTCTGGCATTGAAAATTTGATTAGCAAGAAAATTATTTCAAAGTCTTAAACTTGTTCTGATTTTCAGTAAATAGTTCAAAGTTATCTTGAATATTTAGAAATGAACATCAAAAGTAGGGGTATATGATGTAAATTTTTAAATATTACTAAAAAAGTGTCAATTTTACGTTAAAATTGACTCAATTTTTTCCCGGATTTTCAGAATATATTTACTATATTTGTCACACTTGTTAAAAGGGTTCACAA
>NW_026926794.1:0-27806 GCF_032062105.1 Saccostrea cuccullata | reverse complement strand
GGATAATGTCTATTAATTTCCTTGTATCTGATGGGCAGGGGAACGGGGTGTGTTTAACTTAAAGAAATCAAAACAGAGACATTAAAAGTCGGGTGTGATTTTATAGCTGTTATCGTGATCAAGAGTGATAGGGTCTTAGTCCCTCTCTAAGATAAGATTTTTGGGCAAACTCGATGTACCTCGATCTTTTTCACGCTCCATGATCCCTTAATGTCCGAGATTCACCGAAGATAACACTTCAAAGAAGCCAACCTGATGCGTATCTACTTAATAATTCATTTGATGTGTTTATGTGAGAAAAATTACATGTAATCATTTTAATTCAAATTCCTACACCAATAAGATTTTTTAGTTCTTTTGCTAGACATTTATGGTTTGGGGAGCTCACTGATTCAAATGTAGAAATAAATTGATATTAGTGTAAAAGTTTTAAAAGAAAATTTATGGACTAGAAGTATTTATTTTTTTTATATGTTCACCTTTGCAGAATGCATGTATTCTTTAAGTATAGTGCATGCTTGTCAAAAAGGAAAAAAAAGTTTCCCTTGACAATGATTTCTATGCAGAATACAAAACATAAGCATTCTAAAAATAAAAATTTTATATCAAAATAATAGCGCTTTAAAAGAATAATTTCCTTAAATTCAATTTAAACATTTTAATGTACGGTACATAATATATCATTCGGAATGGCCGTATGACTTATTTGTAAACTATTTGAACGATTCACTCGAGTTCTTAATGACCCTTGTCGAGGTTTTCTAACAAAAAATAAAATCATTTCGATAAACAACCGATAACAACGAGATCGATATCAGTTCATAAATAACGGACTAACTTTGGGTTTTAAATCTTTGTCAAAAATTATTTCAAATACATTTTGAAAAGATTTTTGAAGCCGATGACATGCGACATTGAATGACAGGAAGTCAGGAAGAGGTCAAAGGTGAGTCTGACCACGTGGATACCGGAATTTCACAGTCTGGGGGAGACAGTCGGGGAGTCTGGGAGTACTCAGTTACTTCTTCTCTTAGTGATACTAGTACACACTGTAATTATGTACATGTATCTTGGGATATAGTCATTTTTGAATCGCATATGTAGCTTATCCTTATAGATCATGAAAGGAAACTAAATTTCTTACCACCAGAAGATATAAATGGTCTTCGTTCCACGACGTTTTTCTACCAACTTTGCAGTAATAATACGTCTTTGTGGTCTTTGGACCATGTTTCATTGACAGCGCTGTTACAAATTTGAAGTAAAACAGAATTAAAAACAAAATAACCCTTGTAATTTCCCTGAAAAACACGAAAAAGAAAAGGGCCAAAAAAAGTATTGCAGAAATGGTACTAAAAACATTTACACAAGACAAGTAATACAAGTTTTTATCTCAGAAAAATTAATCACAATAAAATCCGAAAAAACTTCAGAAAAATTCTATTACAAGGATAGGACAAAACCACAGAAAACACTGAAATGATTCATTAACTATAATTAACGTTATTTATGGTTTTTTTAACACACATGTATTCCTCATAAATATATGAATTAGTCAACTTAACTATCGAATTGATCAATGTTTTGTTTTACGGAAATAAGATTAAAAGAAGATATACTCCTTTTTCTTTATTCTTTTGGAAAAAAACATGAGATATTCCTCAAAACGATGATTTATGGTGTTATGCGAAAGCGATGTATATATGATAGATGATGATAATTTATATATTTATACCCCGCTTGAAAGTGGGAAGGTATTATTATAGTGATCGGTATGTCCGTCTGTCTGTTACGCTTTGGGGTACCTATATCTCTTATCCGCAACTCCTCTTATACCGCGGAGTGAAATTTAATGAGACTTTCACAGATTCTTTATTACATAGTGCCATAAAATATATCGTGCTCCTCCTGCTTTACTTTTTGATCTGACACTTATTTCGGGTCTCCTAGAGCAAAACATGGACGTTGCCATTATAATGATATGGGAGGCGGGGGTATCATTTAGTGAGCTCAGTGCTCACGATGGCTATATTTTGTATTTACATGTACCTCCGGATTAAGTCTTATTATAATCATATCGAAAATAAAAATGCAGATGTTCTATATAAAAAGAGTTTTCACCATCCTTTCAAAGGAATTAATCCTTTTGCAATTTAATAAAATCAAACCTTTTTAAAAATGTAATTAATATGCTGTGAAATAAAAATTACATCCTGGTAGTTTTGGTGAGGACAGAAAAACAAGGATACAAGTCGCCATACGTACCTTGGTCTTGTATGGCGGATAACAAACATCAAGTATAAAGCTCCACATCAGATCTAGAAACAAATTGTTAAAAGTCAAGATCGGCCACATATTTTCATTGCCATATCTTTAACTTGTACAATCTAGATTACACAGATCAAGCTTTAGAATTTCAACACTTATGAATGAATGACTCCAACATTAACAAGTCGAATAAAAGAAGTCGGAAAGTTATTTCTTGTAATTGTTAGTGCTGTATTTGCTCTGCAAGTTTCCTGCTGTCGTTACGATTGTTAAATTAAAAAAATCATTTTTCTTCCCTCAAATTGACAAAAAAGATTGAATTCCAAAAGAATCCAATGTCTGCCTTTGGTAGGTCTTTAGCAGACCAAATGTCGTCTCTGGCAGATCCGTCTATTGAAATTATTAAAAGCAACTTATTACTTTTCACAAGTGGACATTTTGCAGATTTATTCTCGGCTGAATACTTCATATCAATGTTTGTATAGTTTTGGCCCTACGCATTGTATTTACTTTATTTAAGAAAAAAATTATTCCAAAAAAAAAAAAAAAAATGGAACGAATTCTTTCTTTTCATGTACGAGGATGACAAATGACAAGCGAATTACAAGGTAATTTCCAACGATACATGATTATGAAAAATGGATTTTACAAGACTTACTGCGGTAAATGCGAACTTTTTGTATTAGATTGTAATGATGTTGTTCCATACTAAATATTCATGATCATTTTACACAGTACCTTTTTCGGCAATTTTTGTTCAAAATTTGCGATAATTCCCCATTCAGTCATATACTACATGTAGTATCTATCTAATGGATCAAATATAGGACTATTTTTACCAATAGAATTACTGAAACACCTCATCAGCAATATGCATGTAATAAATTATCTTTTCACTCTGGTGGCCGACATCCAAAAGTTTTGTAAAAATCCTTGATCAATATTCAGAAGTCGGTGTTTAATTAAGTTACATCATTTGGAAAGAAGTTCTTCGACAACAAATTTAATTTCGATAGAAGCATTAAAAGTATCGTTTCAATTTGTCAATATTCTTATCGCGTAGTTATACAAAATGTGTGAAACGCCACTTCCAAATTGATAACGCCATTGGTAGCCATATTTACACTAACTAAAGCACGACAAAACAGCCCAATACCACAGAATCAACTCATTATCATGTAGGATTTAACATGGACCGTACATAATATTTGCCTGTGATATTATTAGTGATTGTGAGAATGTGATTCCGGGCAACTGATTTATAATCTGACCCAGAAATGACAGTACTGTTACAAGTGTTCTCCTTTAAAAGTTGACATAATTTCAAATATTCATAAAATATGAAAAAATAATTAAATTAAGAAAGAAAGTTTATTTTATGATAAGCTAAATTGTTAATGGTCCAGCGAACTGAATTTTTACACAAAAAATCCAAGTTTAAGCAAATTAAACAAAAAAAAAATATATTTTCCTTATAGACTGATTAGATTTACTGAAGGCAGAGTAGGTCCTAAAGAGGACTTTCAGTGCCTTCGTTACTTATGTCTTAATTTTACGTATGGAAATCTTTATATTCCTCGCCATATATGAAAAACTTGACTTTTTAATACCGTATAAAACTCCTTCTTCCATACATTTCATATCTAGGATAGGTCATCAATGAAATTACTTCCGTAAAAATCACTCTGACTCCACACTTAAGTACTCTGTAAGTTATATTTTAAAGGCTGCTTCCCAGAGTTCTTAATAGACAATTATTTTAAGACCAGGTTTGCAACAGACTTTTAGGATATGGATAGGCACTACTCGTACTCCTTGATAAGACGACCTTGTTCTTTTTTTAATTCCTTCAAGCAGAAGACACAGAAACAACTGAATTGTATACACAAACGAACTTTTCAATCGTCTACTTTCCTTAATTTACAGTATGTAGCAATATTTTAATAATACACATACTGCAATATTGTTTACCTCTGCGTTAAATTTTTAATAACCCAGGGAGCCCACTGACAGATAAGTTGATTTCACAGAGATTTCAAAAAAAAATCTCCTCGTTTTAACTTTTAAGTCAACGTTTCGAAAATTCTATGATCGTTGTAACATTTTGTTTGATCATAAAAATCACTCAGTTGTATTTTGGACTTTTGGTTGACGTGCTATAGTTTTCAATCATATGTTTTTATGCTAGATTGGACCACAGAACGTTCAGTGTACCCGATGGAATACATACTCGTAGTGTACACGACTAGAGTTTCCAATCAACAGAGTAGGTTTAGTCCTCCTTGACACTCGATCCCACCTCTGGATTTTTCAGGGATGCGTGTATTCTGTCCTGTTCAAAGATTTTAACTGTTCTTTATCTTTGTCTTTTCCATTAATTAAATAATACTTTAATAGTATTACTTATATATATTTTTTATCTCCTGAAAGTTCCTGTTACATTATACGTATTATCATTACACATGTACTTCAGCATCTTGTTTTCTATAATTACCATAAGCTTTTTGTATATACAATCAAGAGCACTAACCCGGATCTGTTCGTGGTAACATGTTGGGAATATATTTTGTGGAGAAAAGAGTCTGAATAAAATGAAGTTTTTCTTCGTTAAGAGACTCAGTCTGATAAGTGCTAAATGGATGCTTTTTTTAAAAATCAAAAGTTTTAGGATCTGCAATAAACTCTCAATTTAGGTTTGAGGTAAACGCAAAAATTGCCATATAATGTGCTGTAATTAAGAGAAATGAAAATATGGGTGAGGTTAAAATGCATTTTCGTTTAAATTTACTGCATTAAGCCTAAAATGACAAGATAGTCATCTTTATCTGTTATAAAACGGCTTTTAAATGTGTTCTGTATGAGATGTAGAGTTTATGTGGTTTGCATAATTTTTTAGAAGTAATTTCAAGAAAAATCTTTTTATGACTAATACCTTTTAAATGCTAAGATTACTTTATAAACCAGTTGCAATAACTAGCAAAGGTATAAAAATGGCAGTATTAATATATCAATGCGTCAGTAGTCAAGATAAATGTTCCAACCTACATGCACTCGATCTATAATTAATTTTTGCAGAAAACTTCTCTTCAAGAACCACGAACGATAGTATTGTTCTCCCGCCTACCTCTAAGTCAATTCTCAAAAGTTAACATATTCGAATGATTTTCAAAATTTTTATAGATATTTATATGAATTTTAATAAAACGTTACTTTTTGGGGATACCAAAGAGAGATAACTCTATAATTTTGGTAAAACTTGAGTTTTTCACTATAGAAATCAATGGAAAACGGAAAATATTTTTAAAACATCTTTTCCCCCTGTGAAACAAAAATTCCTTTTTATTGGTAATATGAACTGTCATTTTACAAATTTATGCCAAAGCTTTTTGTGTTTCACGGGGGGGAACATATGTTTATAGACAAAAAACGAAAAAATGCTGATTTTTCACCAATTTTAAAGCTATTTACAACTAAATAATTGTATTTTATTAATTTATACATGTTTTATTTATTTGCGTAAAAAACAAGAAAAGATATGAGATACATTTTATGATATTTAAGACTATTTCAAAATATGGTGATTCTTGAAAATTCGATTTCACTAGAAAATATCGTCTACCCCCCCCCCCCTTTTTTCGAGAGCTTAAATTAATGATAATTTACTACCTAGCGCTGGAATTAAAATGATTAATCAATTACCATAGAACTGTTCTTTGTATTAAACAAAGATTTAATGGACAAATTGCCATTAAAATTGAATTTAATGGGTGCCAAATGTAGGCGGGAATCAAGAGTTACAGTACGTAGTTCTTTAGGGTTTGAAGCATACTTTCAATAAAATCTGTGAATTACTAAGGACCCTTTCAGTGGCTATCAGTTATTGTGGAAAAACCGAATAGAAATGATTCATGAATCCAATACAAATGGAATTTCGAGACGGACAAAAATGCACAATCCTAGCATAAGGCGAAATTTTAAGATTTGCCCATTTAGTAAAATTATGGCACGCTGGTGTCAAAAGAGGTCACACTAATGACCCGGCTGAACACCATCAAGGAGAATTAAATTGTCATTATAAGATGGAGAGAGGACTACGCGACGGATTATAGGATCACCCGATGTCTGATCTTCAGAGTTCAAGTATGGACCTCGTGATTTACCTCAGCGAGAGCACTGCACAGTGGAATTGACAATAAATGATTAGAAATGCACACACATATACAGAGAGAGAGAGAGAGAGAGAGAGAGAGAGAGAGAGAGAGAGAGAGAGAGAGGCAACAAACATGGAACATGGTTAATGAAAAATTCTTTGATTCACTTATAACATAGTAATCCTGACACTTGTGAAAGGATACTAATTTTTTTCTAAAAATTCTTAGGGGTTGTATATGGGATGGAATGGGGTTATTTTAGTGCATATATGGAAAGGAGAGGGTCTGAAAAAATATAATTTAGAATAATGGGAATTTTGCTATTAAGTGCGTAGTAGGAAGGGTGTAAAGAGGCCTTTGTTTACCTGTTCCTCAAAGGGAAATGGAAATATGCAAGGTAGGGGTTATTTGCGGTGCCATAGCAAGATTTGTAGACTACGGATTTTTCTGAGATTTGAAAATATTTTTGGCCTTGAAATGTTCTAGCTCTGTGCCAAATTGCAGGTGAGTTGAGGCGGTGATTTTTTAAATAATTTTTTATGTTATAATAAAGGAATGTATAGAAAAATAACAGGTAGTTTGTGTACCGCTTGCCTATCAAAAGGGAAGATACTTCAATCTGAAGTCCTAAATTTTGAAAAGAGTTACCTTTCTTAGCTCTTTGTGCCTTTCTCTCCATGGAAAGATAACTCTTTAAATCTTCATTCTGACCTCAAGGTATTTATTATTTATTGTATTAACGCATACAAAAAGTCAAAGTGCTATCTTTTTGAACTTTAAAAATTATATTTCCTCTTTTTTTTTATAGCTAACTAGATGAAATCCAGAGAAATGAAATGAAGGTGCGGGGAGTAGAAATTTATCATTGAATAATTCCAATGGTATTTCTTATAACTTCTACCGACAGTAAGCGAATTCGAAGATTTTACATGTAGTTACAGTACCCCCTCAAAATTATGTACAAACTTCTTATCAATTTTATTAATCTATGTGTTCTCTCTTTATTTTAACACATATATTTTGATACCTTTCGTATGTAAACATCGTACTCCCTTTTATCAACTGTTTCTCTTTGCATCAAGGATAAAATAAACGAATATGCACATTTCCCCGAGTAATTTATGGACACATTTTTAGTTAAAATAAACTTTTTGCAACTTGGGTATAAATCTGGTATATCTATATAATACATAATACTTAACTGAGGGAAAAAAAAACACTCAAATTTATTTATTGGTTAAAGCACATTTTAACTGTTTTAGTGAAAGGTTTCGTGAAAACTTCAAATGCACCAATTTTACTTTATACAAGTGTATATCAACAATAAAAATAGGGGTCATCTAGCCCTGAAGGGAAACATGTTAATAAACAAGCAAATTTAAAGAATTGCTTTCCCCCGCTTTTTGTGTCGTTGTGAGTAAGATGTCATTATTTATGGCATGTTGTGTCAAATATGAACACCCTATCATATGTCATTAAAAAGTTATCACCAAAGTTGATTTAAAAAAATAGTTCAAACATGAAGGTCAAGGGCCCAGAAAGCGTAATCGGAAATATCTTGTCACAGGTAATGCACATGGCAAATATGAAAGTCCTATCTATTCTCAAGCAGAAGTTATAATTAAAAAAAAAATCAGTAATGAAAATAGATCAAACATCAAGGTTCAAGGTCACGAGGTCAAAAATCATAGTACATTTAGAAACAGGTATGACCTTTGAAAAGATAAATGTTAGGGTACACTTTTAAAATACATTTTACATGAATCACAGAAGAACATTACAAATCATTTCTTTGAGCTTGTTTTCCTTTGGAACATCTGTGAACAAACATTCTGTTTTGTCTTTCTGATACATGAAAAGCGTCCAAAAATCATTTGGAATTGTTGTGTTAAACCCTGATATAATAATTTTAAGTTTCTGGTGTGTGTCCTACTTAGAAATGTTTACAATGTAACAAAGATGAAACTCATAATTTGATTTAATCAGCAATGATAAAGTCATCAGGTTTCTGCATGCTTTTCTGACACATCATGTACATTCTTTCTACTTGTTTGTCTTTGTTCACAAAAATTGAAATCAACAGTACTTAGCATTCCATATAAAGAAATATGAACCCTAGCTATTAGAAATTTTGAAATATATTTGTGCATCAATGCATTATGTTTAACAAATCAATCTCTTTCACTGTGATGAAAATTGTCTTCTTCACATAACATGCAGACAAAGAACTTCTTTGGATGATGTCATTTTCACATGTAGAAAAGAAACGAATTCAACTAAAACTAAAAGACAGTCATTAAAATTTTAAGGACATTAAAGGATGATATCAAGACCGAAGTCCAGGAATTGATAAAATTATATAATTATCATCCAAAGATGTATATGTTTGGATTTATTTTTTTAATTCACAAGCAAATGATATGCTGCCATTTAATCTTTCAAACTTTAAAAAAAAAGTTGTATACTTTTGAATTAAAAATTTCAAAATCTAGAGGAGTCTTCCCAATACCTATCTATTTATGACTGAAGGTATGTAAATCACCAGAGTTGCTGTACTGCACCATTTGAATAAAAGTTATATCCACAGTCTTGACTTTTTTTCCCTAAACCTTATTTCAAAACATATATGATTCCAACCAGTCTTTATCTATGCAGTGAAAAGATTTTTACAGACTTCTAAGGTATTACATAGTAATAGTCTTTAAACATCTTTGAACATAGTGCATATGATTTACATTTCAATTCTTTCCAAAGAATATGCTATGCCACCCAATAAAGCTGATATAAAGTCACTAGGTTATCACAAAATGTTATAGTTACAACAACTGAATTTTACCCAGGAGAAAAATGATCCAAAAATCAATAGAAAATCTCCGAATCTTTCTTTACTTATGATGTGAATTTTGCAGGTTACAAATTATTGTCAAAGGTAGATATCTCAATAATCACAAGCTTTGACCCTGACAAAGTGTCCTATAAAACTAAGTGTATTACTCTAACCTGTTCTGTGTAGTAAGCATGAAGTCTAATGGTTGATAGAAATATTCAAGATATTATTACATCACAGATCAGGGGACACTTAACATCTTTATGGGGGTCCTATTGAGACCTATTAAATTCAAAATAGGACACACACACACACATACACAAACAAAATGTATTTACAGTTCCAGGAAAGTAATAATTACACCAAAGCTAGCTTTTACACATCTGTGTAATTTGTTAGGGGTTGTAGAAATAAGATGAAAAATAAAAGGTTTAAATGTATACTTCTCATACATAACAACTGTCTTCAATATGAATTGGTAAAAATAAAAGTCACATTTAGATACTTTGAAGTCTGGGAATTTTTTTTTTAAAGATCTCATACTATCAGAAAATAACAATATCAATTCTAGGATTTGATTAGACCTCATTTTGTTAAGGGCCATCGCTTGCAACCAAGATGGGACAGGATCTCGGAGATGACGCCCCCACAAAGCCCTGCAGCAGGACATTTGCCACCCAGAACCCATGCAAGGAACAACAACAACCGTGCTAACACCCAAAACACAGGTTTAACTAGCACTTCTAGCTCTCCGGGCACCAGGGAAGAGGTTTTGGATCAAGAAGATACGTTCGCTTAAAGCTTGTTGGCTGGTCTTGTGTCACAACTAATAAATAAAACCAACGGCCCTTTTAAGGGCCATCCAATAGTACAGAAAATAGGATTTTTACAGAAAACCAAGGTATTACATAGTAATAGTCATATAAACACCTTTGAACATTGTACATTTGATTAACATTTCATTCCTATTCTAAGAATTTGCACCTAATTTTTATAAAGTCTATAAGTTATCACACAATGTTAAAGTTACTGCATTACAGGACTCAAATCAGTAATCTCAGTTACTAACTTTTACCCAGGAGTAAATGATCCAAAAAAAATCTATAGAAATATCTTATTGATTCTTCATCTGTGTACTTATGATGTGAAGTTTGTAAGTTACAAATTATTGTCAAAGAAGTCATCTCAATAATCTTATGCTTTGACCTTGACAAAGTGTCCTTAACAACAAAGTGCATTCCTACAATCTTTCCATATGTAATAAGTATGATGGATGATAAAGATATTCAAGATATTATTAAAACACAGATTATGGGACACTTGCATCTTTATTGGGGGTCTTATTGAGACCCAATTTAAATTCAAAATTAAACATGATACATACACAAACAAAATATATTTACAATTCCAGGAAAGTTAAATAATAACATTAAATCCAGCATCTGGATATCTGCGTTAATTTCTAGGTGGTTGTAAAAATTAGATGAAAAATAAAAGGTTTAAATGTGTAATTCCCATACATAACAACAGTCTTCAATATGAATTGGTAAAAAAAATAAAAAGTCACTTTCAGATACTTTGAGGTCTGTGAGAATTAGTTTTTAAAGAGCTCATGCTATCAGAAAATCATATTTTCAATACTTGATTTGACTAGATCTCAGTCTGATAAATGATTACACTTTATCCATAGTCAGTGTCTGACAGTGAAAGATACAATCCTGAGTCCTTTCTTTGTCATCCTGTAAACCACAGTCTATGACCGTATTGGTTAAATTGGTTGGAAATCATATTTATCTATGTTCTTCTTAAATCCTCCATCTTCTTAAGTTTGGTTTTCTTGTTTCAGTGTTCCAAGAGAGGATATTCTGTTAGTCTTTGCATAATCTGAAAGTCTTTCACCATTCTAAGAGTAGACATAGATCATTTCCATAAGCCCTCACAAGAGAATCCTGAAAAAATCAAAAAAAATAATGTCTTAGTTGAAAAAGAAAAATTGTAATGCAATATAAGCTTGATGGAATTCTAAATATAGACAAAAAGGGTATAAATACAAGTTGTAACATAAGATTTTGACTTTCCATATTAACCATGGGTAACACCTCCAGTAAAGAAAAGAGTAAAGGAATGAGTAAAATTCAGTTTGGAGAGAGAATTCTTTCAGAGAAAGATGTAGACAGAGGTATACCAGTTAAAATAAAAAAAGATGGCACTAGTGAGATCATTTCTCAACAAGAATATAACCAATTAAGTCCAGAGAAGGGTGATCCTAATGTTGTCAGAGATTACATAGAAAGACCCTTGATTGCAGAAGAAGCCAATGAGGAATATAACCATTTATTACCAAAAGAGGGTAAGAATTACTTGGATTACCCTGAAAGACCTTTGACTAGAGAAGAAGTCAAGTTTATAGATGATAAGAGAAAACAGTTGTCAGAAAAAAATGTTGTTAAAGACACATGATTTTTAGCCCACAAAACCATTTGAGATACAAGGATTACAAGATACAAGGATTAATGGAGGAAGTCCAAACTGAACTCTTGGAGGACATTAAGGCTTATTATGAGAGTAACTTTTCCAGTATTTGTTTATTACAAAATTATGTATTCTAATTAAAAAAAAAAGTTTTAACTTTCATTTGTTGTGCCTAAGACCATTTAAATTGACCTTATGATCAAGATTGTGATATATACATTCTCAATCTAATTAAAATTTTAATCAAAGGATCTAATTTTAATTAGATTGTATACATTCTGATATTATCATCTACGATGTCTCTATGATGTCTACCTCAAAAGATTGAATCAGGGTATTTGTGTTCAAAGACCTGAAGAAACTATACAGACAGATCTAAGATTTTGGAAGCATGCATATTAATGAGGTTAAAGGAGATATAACACTAGATTATTATAAAAGAAAGAACACAAACTCATAGAAATTATATTGAAAGTACCTTTTATGAATAAAGTGTCATGCTCCAAAGTATTATTTTTATAAACAGGAGAAGGTTTACAGCAGTCCCATACACTCAGAAAAAGATCTTGGTTAGTAGAAACACCAGGGAATGTTATTTCCACACAATCAGATCATCTTACATCAGTTATAAGGTTACAATCTTTATACATAGTCAAGAGGGTCATTAAGATTTCTTTTATGGTCATCCTAATGAGCCACATTATAGTATTCTTTCCCTTTGATATAATGTTAATATTAAATGGAAAATTCAGAATTCATCAGCAATTGAAGTCAAAACTTCTTATCTTTACCAACTATGCTATTAAGGAAGCTGGGGGTTTACAAATTAGCCATATTTAACTTATTCTATAGATATGCTATCTTTAGCTGTTAACTATCATTTGGCAAAGAAAAACTTCATACATTTTAGTTTTAAAATTTGATCATGATTTTTATGCCTTTTCTTGTGAAGGATATCAATATGGTTTAAACATGACCATGACCACCAAGCCCTCTTTATTTTAAAAAAAATCATATATCATTTACTTATCAATTCCAAAATATAAAAATGCATATGTAAATAAATAAATAAATAAATAAATAAATAAATAAATAAATAAAAATTACAATTGTATCTCATTGAAACTTTACCTTCAAGTTTGTGTGTTTCTATGTTGATTGACAAACTGTGTATTTCCAAAGGAAGACCAGCAGCCAGGCTTCACTTCATAGAGAATGGATTATAGATGGTTAAGAACAAACCAATTCTTCCATGTTGAGGACTGTAGAAATAAAACCATTTTGTTAATATGACAGAGTACTGCATGAAACAATGCATGTTTAAATACAACATGTACAATGCCAAAAAAGATCATGAAAATATTTGTTTTTAATCTCAAAAAATTGTTTTTAACATTAACTCCAGGTGAGAAAAGTTCATCATGTTATCTATAGATAATAAACAAGCACAACTACTGTATTAATATCATAAATAAAATGATTATCAGATTAATTATTTAGACACTAAAAAACTTACTATCTTTATGATATTGATTTCCATTATCAGATGTTTTTTATCCATTTTTTTTATCCATTTTAAAATATAAACATTTAAATAAAACAGAATTAAATAAATGAAAATGATATCTCATTGAAACTTTACCTTCAAGTTTGATTGTTTCTATGTTGGTTGACTAACTATGTATTTCCAAAGGAATTTGGGCAGACAGGCTGAACTTCATAGAGAATGGATTATAGATGGTTGGGAATAAAACATATCTTCCAGGTTGAGGACTGTAGAAAATATAATCATTTTGTTAATATGACAAGGAACTGCATGAAACATTGCATGTTTAAATACAGTGCCAAAAAGTTCATG
The DNA here is from genome assembly GCF_032062105.1 of Saccostrea cuccullata. NCBI lineage: Eukaryota > Metazoa > Mollusca > Bivalvia > Ostreida > Ostreidae > Saccostrea > Saccostrea cuccullata. Next base: position 14,230 of record NW_026926794.1, on the reverse strand, counting down.
AAAATAGTTCATCATGTTATCTTTAGATAACAAAAGAAGCACAGTTACTGTATTAATATCACAAATACAAAATGATTATCAGTGTAATTTTTAGACACTAACAGACTTTCTCTTAACAGCATATTCAATTTTGTTTAATACCTGTCAGTACAGCATACAAAAAGATATTAGCATATACAACATGTAGTCCTACATTTTTTGAAAAGCTCATTACCAAGAAACAAAAGTGAAAATGAAAATATATGTATGCCATATCTACCACATATTTAGAATCAAAACAACGATAAACCTTTTGTAGATTCTTACTTTTTCTTTTATTACATTCCTTATAGATCACAATTTAGTAAGTCTGAATTCCATGGGTAACAGACATAATGAATTATGATATTATATCATAATTTATGCAAAAGGACTTATTAACAATATGAAGTTTCCTTAGTATATTTTAGACAAAATAAGACTGTGCTTATATGAATGTTAGAGATATTAGATCACATAAGAATTACACAGTAATTAAATTAAACCATATAATCATGGTTAAATGCAAAGATGACCTTCATAGGAAATGTAAACAAAACAAAGACAAACTTACCAGAATTATCCAATTATATGCCCAATTAAATAATCCAGTGAAATAACATCTCAGCTGATCCTGAAAAAAAGCATACAATATTCAGTGATACACAAATTAACCTCATTTTACAAAGGAAGTAAAGCAACAATTGACAGACAAACAGGACAGAAATGTAAAAGATACCATATGTATTTTACCAAAATTTAGTAAACATTTTTTCTGATTTAAATTCAATCACAGAATGACCCATCATAGTAATATTAAATACACTCTGGGTTACATGCAAATTATACCTTACATGAACTGAGAATAAATACCCCATTTACATTCATATAAACTGAATTTTACATAACTAATTACTCTTTTAACTGATGTCACCATTAGTATGTCAGAATATTCAGGGTGTACAAATCATGTATATTCACTTTTAAAGTACTCAATATATATTTTACATGTTGATGTTTGAAATCACTGACTAAATAAAATACATACATGTATATACATGAAGGTTTAAAAAAAAGGGGGGGGCACACATGTTTATAGATTTACAGAGATGCTCAGACTGAGTTTTTCCCACTTTCATTGGGCCACTGTTGCACCAGAATGTAAAAATATGAGTGACAAATAAGGCAAAAGATTCTGTATATTTCATTAAAAAAGATTTGAGACAAAAGATTCATTGGCATAATATGATCTGATTGATTATCTCCATATCCTTCTTTTGGTCACTGTGATTAAAGATTCATAGAAATATTAGAAATGACAACTGAGAATATCACTTTAGTTGTTTTAAAAGTATGTATCAGTATTTTATAAGATATGCTAGGAGTCTCCTCATAAGAATATTTAGAATACTGATCCAATGAAAGGAATGTGAGACAATATGATCATAACTCATGCAAAAAAGATTGATCAACATTTTGAGGATCTTTTAGTGTCCTAGTGTATTTCAGGGTAAACAATGGCAGTGTTTATATGAATGTTCTAAACATAAGGTATATAACACAGTAATAATGAATAAATACAAAGATGACCTTCATAGAAAATGTATAAAGAAAAGTTTGTTAAAACTTACCATGTAACCAGGTAACTCAGTAGAGTAATATTCATTAAATAATCCAGTGAAATAACATCTAGGCTGATCCAGGATTCAGCTGTTCAGAACTTTCTTGGAAGAAAAACGGTAGAAAATCAGTTTTGGTACTGAAATCCATAGGACCATACTGTTATTACATGAAGTCTCAAGCGCTGTGAAAGTCTGTGTTATTGTGTCAAAATAAGCAGCCATCGCAGCTTGTGAAGGACTAACATGACGTCGCTGCCAAGTTTATGACGTCACAATGCATAGGTAAGCTCGCTGACTAGATAGTTTACAGAAAGATAAGTCCAACCTATTTTTTGCAAGATGATGCAACAGGTATAATAAGATGATGCAACAGGTATAAAAAAGATGATGCAACAGGTATCAAAAAGATGATACAATAGATATAAAAAGATGATGCAACAGATATCAAAAAGATGATGCAATAGATCTAAAAAGATGATGCAACATATGTACTGAATTGACCCACTTATCCCCTCCAGGGGCTGCACTCTCTTGACCCACCTATCCCCCCAGGGGCTGCACTCCCTTGACCCACCTATCCCCCACAGGGGCTGCACTCCCTTGACCCACCTATCCCCCTCCAAACCTGCACTCAGTTGACCCGCCTATCCCCCCAACCCCAAAAGTGCACTCAGTTGACCACCCCATCCAGACCGTTTATACTACTAACAATGTCATTAAAGATTTCATACACTGTATATATATTATTTGAAGAATGTGGGAAATTTGTATAATGAAACATATGGAGATAACGAACAGTTTCCAAACTCAAAAGTCCATAAACCAATACAAAATATGAGCAATCACGGACCTCCAAAACATCAGAGGTGGGGTCAGGTGCCATGGAGGAGTGAGCATCCTCTGTCGACCGGTCACAGCCACCGTGTGCTCTTTGTCATGATCAGAAAATTACAGGAAAATCCGTTGTCAATTCAATGTATGAATAATCCGTATGAAAATCATCAGTCAGTAAGCTATCAAACTATTTTTTTCTTTCTCATTGCACTTATTTAATTTAGAATTGTTTTTGTAAAATGTGAAAATAATTTATTGTTTTTTTTTACACGTCGAATTGTAGACGGATTCTTTCTATTTTCAAATCTTGACAAGGAGCACACGACGGATGTGACCGGTCGAAAAGGGTGCCAACCTCTCCATATGACAACTGATCCCGCAACTGGTGTTTCGGAGATCTGTGTTTACTCTGCCCCTATATTGTTTTGTAAGACGGACTTTGAGTTTGAATACTGTTCGTTATAATCATATATTTTATAGACTGAATGAAAAATTTACAATATTTCTACTTGTCTAAGCTTGCAACAATTGGGTCCTTATTTTCAAGATTCAAGTTTTTGGTATTGAAATACTTGTGAAACTTCATGTGAATGCGATTAGAGAAATAGAATGGTCTTAGCAGGATCTCTTTGGTAAGGGAAATATTATTTAAAACACTATATAATCTGGTATATAATGTAAACATTAAATAAAACTGTTTCATAAGAACATCGCCGAGACCCCTGGTGTTTATGAAACTTTATCATTAATTTTGTAGATCTATGCTCAGTGATGTAAAGATTTAATGTCACGATTCCACTGAAATATGGCAAATGAAATAGGGAACCACTGTTTTTAATTGCAGTCAGACTTCCCAGTTATTTTAAGTACCAATTATTCGATTCACAGATTTATTGTGCTCGACATATGTTAATAACTCCACTAAAATTATTATTCTTGAGTTAGTGAATACGGAAATATGATGGCTACATTACATGAGTATTAACGGTTCATTTAGAAATAAGATCATTCTGAGAGAAGATTAAAGAATTAACAATACAGTTTCTAGGTTTCCTATTCGAAGTTGACTTTCAATTGGTTTGTTTAAATACTGAATACAGTTACTGGAAAATCTCATTGACATAACATTAAAAGGATTTAGAAAAAAAGATTTTAAATCTAACACATGTGCGTGTTTCAAAAGAAGACGTTGTAACTTTTTTCTTTGCAATGTGAATAGAAAGAGACACGTGCAACAAATCAAACTTTACAAGTTTATAGTTTACTCTGCTCATACCTGTTTGAAAAAATCGCAGTGGGAAATAAAAACCCCATTCGTTAAATGGCTCAAATTATCAAACAATTTATTTTTCTCACTGCACTTATTCAATTTAGAATTCATTTAGTAAATAGTGAAAATAATTTATTGGTTTTTTTTTTTACGAAAAATGTGAATTTTTTTTTATTAAAGTTTGAAATTTGTAGTTTTATGAATATATAAAATACCGCAATTGAAATCACATCTTAACATGAATTGCACTTGCTATATAGCATACATCAGTACATTTGAAGTAATAATTACATTATAGTATTGTATTTATATGGATTGTCTTTTGAAATTGGTTGTGTGTGAATACCGTTTTATGTTAGAATACAAATGCATAAAAGTAAGCATAAATATTTTTTTTTATATTTTTAACTTAAAGGTGTTTTTTTTAAAAATCATGTAAGGTAATATCTTTTCATGCTCTCTCTCTCTTTTCTCTCTTTCTCTCTCTCTCTCTCTCTCTCTCTCTCTCTCTCTCTCTCGCTGCAAAAAGGCACATCGGAATTTATGTTTACCTCTGTGAGAACTTATTCAAAGTAATAACAGAATACACGCAGCTCATTGAGAAACAGAATTGAATGTATTGAGTTCTTTTTAATAATAAAGGAATGCATTTATATTAAATACCCTTTGCTTTTACAAAATATTGATAATAATAATTCACATGAAAGGTTATTTAATATTGTGCAAGCATGTACAGTTTTTTTAAAAAGTCTAAATTAACCAAAGGATAAAACTCTCTCTCTCTCTCTCTCTCTCTCTCTCTCTCTCTCTCTCTCTCTCTCTCTCTCTCTCTCTCTCCCCTATGAGAGTGTTTTCATATAAAAATGTCAAATTATTATTACATTTATACCACAAAGGAATTAAAAATCAGAACTGTTATATTTAAATGAGTTTTTTAAGCCTCCATGTCTGCATGTTAGACATGAATATTTAATCTCCGACTTCGCAGCATAATCTTAGATCTGATCTAGACTTTGATGCTAAAATGCGAGTTTTAAATGGAAAATACCACGTTGCACTTCTATATAACCTCACAGACATGTAGCAGACTTTGGCAGTGCTTTAATTTCAAATTTTAAGACTATAACTGTCAATTTATTAGAAGAATTTTATCTATCTTTATATTTAAATGATAAAGTATATTAATATCAGACTTATTCACAACCTTCCAAATATCTGGTTCCTATTATAATGAAGGATCATTGACCCCCTGTTCAAAACTGACATCGCTAGAGGACACAATTGTACTTATTAAGGCAATGAACCCCCGGCAAAACATTACAATATATCTCTATTGTCTGCTTCCGTTATATTGAAGCTGACATACTAAAATTATTAAGTGTTTTATTGAATTAATTATTTTGTGGGTTTTTTATTACCTCTACTTCACAAAGAAATGAACTCTTTTAATTTCTGATTTCTTCAACAATATCTGCAATGTTCTTGCATTATAAGAAATGTACTTCAACAGTCAATTTCATACTAGTAGTTAGATATCAGAGCAGTATGCATTAGATTGCATGTAACCCATTCTTAGTGGTTGGTGATTCAACAAACTAGGTTTGTTTTCAAATAGTATGAGAGAGAGATAAAGAGAGATCAGGATATGTATACCTTTTGTTTCTTATATGTCTAAAAAGTTCAAAGAACAAAACTAAAATTTTTCGGATCATCCGAATTAAACTTCAGAATAGCACCTCATCTTTGTCAAATTTGAACATTTCAAATTTTGTTAAGATTTAAAAATAAGAACACTAACTGTACACTGAGGGTGAGATAACACGTCTCACTAGCCATCTGGATAGTGCCACGAAAAATTCTAAATGTTACAAGGCGCACGCGCACTTACATTTATGGTTCGCTGTAACATCTTGCAAATGGGATATCATATAAATCATGGACTGGAACTCTAAAGTGGATTTCAGTACTGGGATTTTAGAGTTAGCCTTAAAATCTCGACATTAGGAGAAGGAAACGTTCTGCCCTCAAATCCATATTCAAATAAATTGACATTTGATTAATTAGTTATATAAACATCCTTTAAAATGTTGATTTATCAATAAGTAACCAGTTGAAATCGAATAAAAATTTCCCAGGGGTCTGCAATATCTGTTACATATTTGGATATTTCACTGACTTTAGACAATAAGGGCCAACTAAAATTAAAGTGTATGACATCTGGATTATTTGTCATCGATTGATTGATTGTATGTTGATTAACGTCCATCTCGAGAATTTTTCACTCATATCATATGGAGACGCCACCACTTGCCGAAGGAGAGCTGCAAATTTTGTCCTAATTGGCACTCAGGGCATTTTAGCAGGAAGGGATCTTTTTCGTGCCAGCACTTACTGCGACACGGGACCTCGGTTTATACGGTCTCATCCGAAGGACCGGACTCCACCTCCCACAGTGGGATTCGAAACTCCGACGTAAGGATTGACTCTTTACTTCGCGACTCTAGAGCCGACCGCTCTTACCACTGCGCAATGCGGGCAACACTTTATCACATTCAATTTTCCTTATTTATATGGTAATACCCAGCATATGGTGCTGAGGTCTCTCGACGTATTCGAGAGAATGACATCAACATTTCTGTCGACAACTTCTCTTATATAAATAAGTAGAAATATACACCTTACACCTGTACATGAAGATTATATGTCTCTGATGATTCGATTTCAAGAGCAGGCACTACCACCGGACATTTTCTTCAACGAAGCAAACTATTGATAAACGTGGATATCAACAGTCTCGTTTAAAGTCAACATCTCGCAAGTTCTATGGTCGACACACTGATTTGTCAGGAAATACGATCCCTTTTTTAACCGAATGATGACTAACATTTTTCATAGTATTGTTCTGTCACTGTTTATACACAGCATTGTACATGTATACGGATTTTTTTTTTCCTTTTACCCGAACATGAATGACGAGGAGTAAACGGCGGATTTGTCCGGTAGACAGGGGTTCTCATTTCTCCAATGCTCCTGGTTCCATCTCTGTTGCACTTTTAAGGTACTGGTGGATAAGTTGAAGTTCTAGGGATTAATGACCTTGACAGCAATTATAGCTTAATTATTGATTTCTATTTAAGCTGTCACATTTATACCAAATCTTCGGTCATTTTTTCGCAATTGACTTATTTAATTCCGTATACCTAATTAATATTCCGTTTACTTCTTAATACAAAAGGATCGTGACATCAACAAGTGATACTTAGACCTTGTGCGTACCTTGTGAGAACGGAATTTTCGGATACTTTCTGGCCTGTTCACATTTTGGAATTGTTAGTAATTTTGTTTTAGAACGATCACTGTTGGTTTTCTTCCTCCTGTTCATTACTCAGCCCCTAGCTTCCAGACGATAAATTACACTGTGCCTGCAGACGAAAGAAATTAATGTCTAAAGTCATGTCATTACAACCGCTCAAGACATAACGCATGGAACTTGTATATAACATAATGAGTGTATCAATACTACTATTATGTAATTAGTTTGTGTATAAAACTTATCTGATTTACCTTTGCAAACTTGCTCAAAGTTCTTTAGTTAATTAATATGTTTAAAATGTTCAATTATGTTTTTTTTCCCTACTTGTCAGTCGAATTATCATAACCGTTCCTGGATATATATTTATTATCTGAGATGTTTTGAAGCCATTTAACGATAATTTAAATATTTAGCAACGTACAAAATGAAGAACATTCCTATCCTTTTCTTTACAATTTTTCATTAAGAGACACAGAATGTAATGTTTCATGAACAAATTATCATAGATTTTTGTCATTCTGGCGAAGATCAAAGCAAAAAAACTCTTAAGCTCTGGGGTGCCTTGCCAGTGGCCTCTATCCAGGTTATTAGCAAAGAATGAAGACCAAAGAAAATTGACATGAAGCAACATATTGAAAATACCAATGATTCACTTGACAAATTAGCAACATCTGTGAGTGCAATTAAATTCAATATCTCGTGGTAATGTACTTACATCTAGAGTATGTATAAAATTCAAGGAAATTTTCAACCTACAAATTGTCTGACTTTTAAAATTTTGTTGTTGATGCTTTCATTTTTTTTTTATTTTAAGAATATGACTAAAAAGACTAAATATGATAATTAAATATATTGAAAAAAGCAAATATATGGACCTCCAAAAAAACAGAAGTGACTAAATAATGTTTCTGTTCAAGTTTCTATTCGAAGAACTTCTTCACTCCATTAATCACGAGATCTTAGGAGACACGTGACCTGACAAATTTCTGAAATGATCCTCAGAACAAAGAGGTATTTTTTTTATCAGATGACTACAACTCAGAATCTTCACAGCTAGTGCAAACATGTGCAATATATGAGACATGCCAAATCTTCTTTCGATTCGTAAAATGATTTGACTAAAGCTATTTAGCGTATATAATCGATAAAAAATAAGGAAATATTGTAAGGGAATGCATTACAACATTAATTTTTTTTTTTTTTTTTTTTTTTTTGTTTATTTGTTTGGGTATTTTTGACACTTTAACAGATTTCTTTTAAAAATGAAATGAAATAAAATCTACATCTACATGAGCATTATCAATGAAATATAAATACATACTAGTATATGAGATAATTTGTTGCTCTATACATCAGAAGTGGAAGTGCTTTTTATTTAAAATATGAGTGCGAAGAAATCATAAAAATATGAAAAAATCTTGTCTCGCGAGTGAAAGAAATTTCATATTCAACAATAAAACCTTTTTTCTTTGCCCAGGGCTGTTTTTTCGTGTAATGTTCTAAGCTGTTTCATGATGGTTGAACAATATTTATTTATTACAAATAAGGAAAATTGATAATTCTATAAACATGTACATGTATCAATATAACCATTTGAAGAAACTTATGCAGTTAGGTTTGTGTATTTCTATTGCTTTCTTTTAACAGCCTAGAGAGGAAATTCGTAAGTCGTTCATTTAGGGAAGAAATATAACGAGTTTTCCCGTCCTTTTGATATTTGTAGTGAAATTCCATTATTTTGATATTTTTAATTTATACAATGTGAAAGAATATCTTTTTTCAGTAATAAATTACAGTAGATCACTTTTGAAAATATATAAACGGTTATCACTTTTAATCAGAATTTAGCTAAGATTTAGTGAGTCCATCAATAAAAGCTTACTGTGCAAAAAAAAAGATGCAAAATCAAAAGCCGAAAGATAAAGTTCTCAAAAACTAGTCAAGCGAATAAAGGAAAATTTTGACACAGTGGCATAAAAAATCTTCACGAGCTTCTCCATTTTCAAGTAGCAGGCTAATAATTACTGTTTCACAAGCTATCATCTCCATACATCAAAAATCTTAAGACTTTTAATTTCATACTATACGCTGTGAAAAGATCTTGAGATGTCGAGGCATCGTGTGGTTCCTATTACGTAGAAACACACCAAGAGTTGCGTTGAAGTTCTCTGAGTTTCTGGCGAGACTGCCAGGAGGAACAGACGTCCTTCTAGAAACAAGAACCTGGAGGAGTCTCAGTGAACATTAAAACTCATGATATAAGTCTGGATTAAAGATCCTCCTTTAATTCTATATCTTCGTCAGATGAGGTGGAGATATAATGAAATATTTCTGACTCCCGACATTAACCAATTTAAAGAATACTAGTTGACGTCGTCTGAAAGCCGGAAGTCACCAGGAGGTAAGATAGCATTATTAACTTTTTTCTTATTTAATTCAATGCAATACTTTTGATATGGTGTATTTTCCCCAAAGCTTTTATGATTACTAGTATTTCAAATGATTGGTACTTCCTCATCTAACTCATAAAAATCATGTAGCATCACCGAAAAGTAAATAAAAATGGATTTTCTAGAGGGATATAGTTTTATTTTAATAAATGATTTACCAAAATACCTTTTTATCAAAAATACATGTTTGTTTACATATGTTATTTAGCTTCCCTATGAAAGTTTGTCATTCATAAAGACACCCATAGAATTTGACAGGAAATATGCCTTCTGTATCATCTAGAACATTAGCTTTTCTAAGTTTAGGGGTAACCAAATGAAGATAATTGAGAGAGGAATGGTAAAAAAACAATTGTTTTGAGAAGTATGTATGTCATTACCACCTTACTTATCTGTTCTGAAATTACGTTTGTCACTTTGGTATTGGTATATTGATCTTTATATGACTTTGTTGATGTATATCTAGTTTACAAGCATGTTACTAATTAACCAACAAATATGCATTCGAGTTACGTAATGCTCACCATGCTTTGTTATAAAAGTGAAGGTATTTTCCATCTTTTTAATCCAGTATTTCTGATAAAACTTCAAAATGATTTTAAAATTTGAGTGAAACATAAAGAATATCTGCTGGTAATGTAATTAATACGGATTGATTTTAAAACAAATGGGTGAAACATATGAAGATAACGAACAGTATTCAAGATCAAAAGTCCATAAAACAATACAAAATAGGAGCAGAACAAACACGGACCTCCGATTCATCAGAGGTGGGATTAGCTGCCATGGAGGAGTGAGTATCCCCTGCTGACCGGTCACACCCGCCGTGTGCTCCTTGTCATGATCGAGAAATTACGGGAAAATCCGTTGTCAATTCAGTGTAAAAATAATGGACTAACAATTGGTGTGAAATACCTCAGTCAGTATTTGACTCAGTGATAAACTGCATTTGCTAACAAGATTATTGTATCGACCATAGAACGTACCAAATGATGACTTTAAACGATATGCTTGTTTGTTCAATAATTTACCTCGTTTTAGACATTTTCCATACGCAGAATATGCTCTTGCGTATCGAATCAACTGGGATACATAAACTCGGTATGCAGGTGATGAAGGTGTATTGCTGCATAAGTAATTAAAGTTGACGAAAGAAAAGTTAAAGTCATCACGTTTATTTTAGAGTTTGGTTGTTAGATTACCATTAACGTCCTTTTCATGTAAAATATCCAAATATGAAACTGATTTATCAAACCCTGTGTAAATCTTTATAAAATTAGTTTTTTGTGTGCACTGTGATGCTTTCAAAAATATATATCAATCTTTCCTCTTTTAACATTCAACATAAATCACATAATTTAAGAGAGCCTGAGTACACTTGATTCTCTAGTTGTTTTTTTTTTTAGTTTCTTTGTATCTAAAATGATCTATGTAAGGTTTGAAAGTTGTTTTAAAATAGGCATACATTCATATAATTTTTCAGCTTTCTCTAATATCTATTAGTTTTGTAAAAATGGTTTTCTTTTTCATTTTTGTTTTACTTCAGAAACATCCAAAAATACATTATACTATCTGTTAAAAAATACCAAAAAAAAATCAACTGTGAAATAGGAACTAATAAATATTAAACATCCCAAATAATTCTTGAATTTAGAAAAACTCGTGAAAAGAAAAGTAAAATACTAATAGGGTATGAACTGCTATAGGCAGACATGTTCGTATTTGTTAATAGTTAAGAAGTGTGTTGAAGAGATTTCCACCATCGACACTATTAAGCATTCGCATTTTGTTATTACGAGTTTTAATCCATTACTCTGCAATAACGCAGATATTGCCCAAAGATGTAATTAAGATATATAAATGATAACAAGGAATTTTCAGCTCGGTTGTAATAAATTAAAAAAAAACACTCATGTACTTTACACAGCAGGCAGATTAAATTTTCAAAAAAAGTTTAAAGAGGGTTATCCGAATTTACAATGTTTAAATTTGGTAGCAATTAAAATTTTCAAAACAACTATTTCAAGTTAAGTGTAATACCCGATAAATTTGAATTCATCAAAGTTTTGAAAGCATTTTTCATATCAAGTTTTTAATACACACATTCAATATGCTGCTGAATCACAGTTGTAAAATCACTTGATAAGGAAAAAAAAACACGAATTGATAATTTACATTTTATTTTTATTAGTATTAAGAAAGGAAAAACAATCAGTCAAAACAAAAGTAAATTTAACAACGGGCTTAGTGAAAAATATTGAAATAACGAACAGTATTCAAGATCAAAATAACATAAAGCAATACAAAACAGGAGTAGAGCAAACAAGGACCTCCAAAACATCAGAGGTTGGATCAGGTGCCATGGAGGAGTGAGCATCCCCTGCTGACCGGTCATTTAAAAGAGAATAGATAGGAGAAAAGATAGAACGGATAAAGAAAAGAATGCCCCATGTCCAACCAATCCCATCTTCACACTAATAAGTTAATGGTAGAGGGATTTCAACAAGCTCCTTTTAAGTTAGCATTTCATACATTTAATGGTCATACAATGGCCTTGTTAGCAAATATGGCCTGTCATAGGGTCGTTCTTTGGCTGACCTGTCTCATATTAATCGTAAGTCACGTGTTTTAAAAACTGAATTGACCAGTAAAGTTACGTCTACCTAATCAACACAGAGGGGTACACAGCGGTTGTAAGCGGTCAAAATGGATAAATAATCCGCCAGGCACCTGGCGAGCTCACTTTTGATCTCCGTCTCACTTTTGCTAAAGAAATATATAGTGGAAAAGTGAGACTTAGATCAAAAATGAGCTCGTCTAAGTTTTATGGCCCCCAGGTCTGATCTCACTTCCGGAGTTTCTAGGGCCGTGTTTTGTGCCTTCTTGTATATTTGCTTTGTTGTTTATTCTTGCTTTTTGAGATCGATTATTGTTCGTTGTCTTCATTTTTTTATTTACTCCCATGTCCACATAATACTCTATCTTCATGTCAGTATTGAAAGTATATCCCGTATGTCCACCCAAGCTTACCAACTAGTCAGTGATAACAGGATACATTCTTTTTCCACTCAACCTTATCTTCTACTCCGTTACAAGAGAATATTTTTCTGATCCAACAAACCTATTTCCGTGTCAGCAGTATCTTTATACACTCCTCAGTCCTTACTTGTCATCTCCATGTCCATCCAATCCTATCTACATGTACTAGGTACCCCAAGACCACTAGTTATTGTTGGTGGTATAGGGAGACCATTAATGTCAACTTAGTCCTTTCTGCTAGTCAGTGGTTACAGGTTCTCAGTAACCCCTGTACACATGTTGATATATATAATAGTCAGTGGTGCTAAGTCGAGAAGACAACCAAGTTTATGATTGCAGTCTGATGATTAGTATATAACAAAGTTAAATGTCGATCGTGGAAATGTTAAAGAAACATTCTACATAGCAATGTTTAACTCGAAATTTAAGACAAAAGAGCAAACTAATGATAGGAGGAGAGGTTATCTTTACCCTTGTTCCTCAGGTGGCCATAACGGTCTGCATGTGTTGTTTTAAACAGTTTAACTTAAAACTTTTGTCATAAAAATACACACAAAACAAGGAAAAAGAAGAAAAAACAAGGAATTTAATGTAAAAATAGAAGTTTCGAAGTCTTATAATTGATTCCATGATTAATATTGAATTTAAAAATTCATAATTATATGCCTCAAAACATCTCACTGTAGGATGTAAAAAAAACATTAGAAATAAAACCAGATGAAGCGATACAGTAGCAAGGTCATGATAAAAGGTATTCATTTCAAATTTCTGGAGCCAAGAGATAAACACTGCAATGTTTTCTGATAAAAAGATAAACAATGGATTTGATCTATAAGCTATTACACCATGGTTATGTAAAGTATAAATATACATCACAGCGGGTTGATTTTCTGCTGACAGGAATATATGTAATCTGAAATAGCAATGGTTGTCGATAACGCCCATAGTACAGAAAGTCAACAATCAAAGCATTCATATCCCCCCTCAGAAAGCATTAACCTGGCGGATCAAAGACTAGATGTACTGTATATAATTGTTTATCACTTGCACTGTAAGAGTGTGAATAGTATACGTAAACTTCTGAGTATGACATGTCTTATTGCTTCTTTCGAAGATGTAAGAAAAAATCTTAAGTGGTGTGAATACAATTGAGTATATATCCAAATTTTCGATTGTAAAATAATTTTTTTTATTTTAAGGGTAGTATGACGACTGTTGAAATAGTTCAGAATTCAATTTTAAGTCTGGTAAAGACTGTTTAAAGGGTACTATTTGGAAAAGCAAAGAAGTTCTTGATATATATAGGAGAACATTAGACATTACAATATCAAATGACAGAAAGGGTGATCTTTACCCTTGAATGAGAACTTTTGTTCGAGTTTACGTTGAACAAAAAAAATTATAACTAAACAGTGTTCAATACCGTTTTAGCTCACCTGAGCTGAAAGCTCAAGTGAGCTTTTCTCATCACATTTTGTCGGTAGTCCGTCTGTCCGTCCGTCTAGCTGTCTGTCTGTCTGTAAACTTTTCACATTTTCGATTTCTTCTCAAGCATCACTGGGCCAATTTTAACCAAACTTGTCAAAAAGCAGCCTTGGGTGTGGGGAATTCAAGTTTGTTCAAATGAAGGGCCAAGCCGTCTTCCAAGGGGAGATAATTATGAATTAATGAAAAATTATGGGGC
>NW_026926793.1:0-27685 GCF_032062105.1 Saccostrea cuccullata | reverse complement strand
CTGAAATTGTTTCATTTCTCATGAACTTTTTGAAATAAATAAAAGGTAAAACCCAGTTTTAAACTAAATCAACAACCGTTACTTATATGCAAAGTAGTTAAGACACGCAAATTAAATCCGGTATATTATTACCTGGGGCCTTATTCGACTAATTGCGGTTATGTAATTTGTTTCTTTTAGCATGCTTTAGTAAATGATGCTTTGAATATAGTTATTATGCCTAACATCGGATTCCAAGCGAGTAAAGGAATATTTTACTATTACGAAAGTGTGATCAAAAGTAAAAAAAAATTCAAGAAAATGAAGTCAACACGTCTAATACTTAATTTTGTGCTGCTTTTGATTTTACATGTAGTATTACATGAAGTAATGGCGGAGGATAGTGGTGCAAACAGCGTTGGAATTGTTGCAAAACGAAGTTTGTTTTGTAAGTATTGTGAGAAAATAGTGTATCAGTCGATTGCACGACGGCATGTATTGTATAGGTGATTGTCAATTTTTTCATCTAATACATTGTTCTGTTTTTATTCTTATCTAGCGTCTATAAGAAAACAATCACGACGATTACATGGAATTCACAATTCTGGATCTAGGAGAAAAAAAAGGAAAAAAAGATATTAAATAAATTATGCTCTGCAAATTCTTGTCAATAAATAAGTACATTATAATACACAGTAGCCTTTGAATTGTATACATAATCTCATTTTCAATATTCTGATTTTCCTGTTTTGAGAGTCAGTTATATCAGAGGTCTTATCAATGTACTACTATACGACATGCTTTTGTCACATGTTATAGTTTAACATTAGACTAACTTTGATTTTAAGAGTAAAAAAAAACCTTTTTTTTTCTATATTTTAATCATTTGATTTATTGGTAAGATGTTTCTTCCATATTTGGGTATAAAATTATGTAAAAGAAAAAAATAAACATATTTTTATATGACACAAGCATTGGTCGATTTAAAATGGCGAATTGTGGAATCTCAGTCTTGGCACAATATAACAATTTTAATTTTCCAACAAGCATTGCAAGTTTTCTCGTTTTGGTTTCCTAATCCTAATCAAAGATTAAGATACACGTTTTTTTTCTAGTTAGCTTTCTTTATTGTTTATAATTCTCTAACCCTAGTCAACTGCAATGCAACAAAAAACTTAAGAATTAATTTGTATATTGAATGTTCGTTATTTTACGTCAATCTCAAAAACCAACAGTAAAAGGGATTTATCGATTCTATGTTGTTTAACGTCTCTCTCTCTCTCGAGAGTTTTTCAATCATATGTAGACGCCACAACTTGCCGGTTGAGAGCTTCAAATTTTGACCTATGATCGGCACTCGGGACCATTAAGCAGTGAGGGATCTATTTTGTGCCAGTACCTACTGCAAACGAGACCTCGGTTTATACAGTCTCATCCGAAAGACCTATCTCAATGTCCTGCAGTTGGATTCAAACCGACAACGTAAAGATTGACTCCTCACTTCGCGACTCTAATGCAGACTCTCTATCTATTGCACATGCCGGCAAAAAAAAAAAGAAAAGGAAGAATTTATGTTTGAGTTTTGTAAGTTTGATTATTTAGAATGCAGAAAAACTGAAATAAAAATGCATTTTGCTTTGAATAGGAAATATCTTTTTTCTGTGTCAAAATTTAAATGAGACATACGTTATACTTTTGTTTTTTGTTTTGTTTTAAATGTTTTGATATTATGCTGAAGTATTGTCAGTGTATGAACAATACACTGTTGTGCATATAAATGGCCACGCATTTTATTGCTTAATATTAAACGGTCAGTGATAAATAAAATCAAGTATATAGATAACAAACAATAACCATTCGTAAAAGGCCATGAAATATATGAAGATATCACACAGTACTTAAGTTCAAAAGCCCCTTCAAACAATATAAATCATGAGTAGAGCACACACGGCCCTCTAAAACATCAGAGGTGGGATCAGATGCCATGGAGCAGTGTGTATCCCCTGCCGACCGGTCACACCCACCTACCGCTTGATCATTGTAATGTTCGGAAGAAGACATAACAAATAACGGACCAAAAATTAGTATGAAAATCGTCAATCAGCATTTGCTGGATAGAAATGTTGCACATTACAAGTTTAAAGCATATTGTTAGGTTACAAACTGAAATCCAAATTCTGTCAAAACAACAAATTATCATTGACTCTTAGCAAGGTAATCATGAATGTTTCTGATAATCAAATTAACATAAATTTGAATAATTTTTATCATAATTGAAGAGAAAATACAAATAAGTAAATGAAGCTACAAGTGTTTATTTGTAATGACAATATCACAAATTATAGTTTTTATCCCTGATTATTGCATAAAAAACTTCTCATCCTTTGGATTCAATTTGTAATAAGCATATCTCTAATGTATATTTTTTCAATCGTATCAAATTTCCAAAATTCGGATTTTGTGTTTTGTACACCTGTTCAAACTTTTATGTAAACGTTTAAAAATTTTCTCTCAATGTCACTAATTTATTTATATTCGCATTAAGCATAATTAGTATAAAAGCAGGTGAGTGTTCTGACGCATGTTCTTCAAGTTACATGTTTGTACCTTTTAAAAAATGTTAAGGATTAAATAATGACTTATGTTGAAGATGTTTAGACTTGATTCATTAAAATTCCTTGCACGCAGCGGACAATTCATTTGTAAACTGTCACTCCAATTTTATAATGAATGTCTTTTTGTAAATTAGATAGGAAAACCCTGTTGGAAAGCATACAATTCCTATGCTTTTGAAAGAAATAAATAAACAAACCATATTCTTACCTGTGACGTCTCTTATCATAAAAGTGATGCTTATATACAGAGTAGGCAAAGCATGCTAACCAAATCCGGCATGATAATATTACCTTGGGCATTATTCAGCTAATTACGGTTATGTAATTTGTATATTCAAGCATGTTCATATAAGAAAAAACTTATTTAAAAGTACTTCCAAATGTCAAATTGCAGGCAAACGGAGGATATTGTGAAAGTGAAAAAGAAACTTTTCTAGACAATGAAGTCGGCACGCCTAATTATTATTTTTTTGCTGCTTATGATTTTACAAGTAGGGTTAAATGTAGGATTTTATGAAGTAATGGCAGAGGACAGTGATGGAAACAGCGTAGGAGTTATTGTCAAACGAAGTCTGTTTTGTAAGTAATGTCGGTAAATATTGTATCAGTTAATTGCAAGACTACATGTAATCTATCAGTAATTGCCATACTTTTATTTATAAGTATCTCTTTGTATTTAGCGTCTATAATAGGGGGATCACGGCAATTTGGAATTTATAATTTACGATTCAGGAGAAGAAGACGTCCCAGTTCAAGAAGAAGATGGGGTTAACTTTGCAATTCCTCCTCAATAAAACATTTATGATGAAAATTGGCGTTTGAATCATTTATACATATTCTTAATTTTAAAATTGAGTTTATTTTTTTACCTTTTTAGTGGTCATTGTTACTATTTTAATGGTGAATTGCTAAAATTTGACGTGCCTTTCGCCCAATTTTTATAGTTTTAACATTCATATAATTTTGATTGACCGTTTTAACAAATCATTATTGGAACAATATATCTCTGATCCTTTTCAAAAAAGAATCTTAAGACTTAAATAAAGACGCCACTACTTGCCGGTCTAGAGCTGCAAAATTATCCTATATTCGGCTCTTAGGGCCTTTAAGCAGGGATGGATCTTTTTCGTGCCAACACCTTCTGCTTCACGGGACATCGGTTTATACTGTCTCATCTTAAGTGGGATTCGGACCTGCGATAATAGGATCAACTCCTTACTTGGCGACTCTAGAACAGACGCTCTAACCACTGCGCCACGCGGTCGACTATTTCAGAATAAGTGAGATATCTTTGTGAAACAAAGAATTACAGATTTGACAAATTTTTATCTTGGTCACAAGATTCTTAATGAAAAGAAGTTGCATTTGTCTAAACGATGTCGCAGGATCCCAAATTGCAAGTTAGGTCATTTAAGGACAGATGATGCTAAAAATATGGTTGTCTGGACTTGTGCAAAAATATATATCAAGAAATTATAAACCTTCTGTGATATTTAAAAGTCTTCCCATCTGAAACCATCCTTATTGAACTTTACAAGTATTTTTCACTTCAAATCCCATTTTTGTGAAAATTTGAATAAAGAATTAAAAGCTACGCGATGAAACTTATTTCTTTTACTCATTTAAATATGACCCTTGTTATTTTCATTAATTGATTGTTATAATTATTTTTCGTCCCTTGAAAAAATAAGCTTTTCACATCACTAAATACCTTTGAAGGGCTTCACATCGTACCCATAGATTGAAAAACATTATGACATCTACAATTCTGGATATAAGGCAATCAAATATCGAAAAAGCGATTATTTTAAAATGGAATTAAAAAAAAGAAGAGAAGTCATGTTGCACTTTTTTTTAACCAGCAGTTATCCAATTAATATTCGAGGTGTTCAATAAATAATGTCCTCTGTGCTCGGAAAGAATAAAAAAACACTTTTGACTTTTTTGAGTACGGCCCCTCGTATACATTTACTGGAATATGGCAGATCATATGATTTCCTGGACTTATTTCTTCTTTCTTAAAGGTATTTTCTTCAAATTTGAAAAATAATCAAGTCAAAGCGTGACAGATCTGGCAAATATTGTCGGTGCTAACTTTCTGTTTATAACCAGTTTATTACACTCTTCAGGTAGTGTGGATTTGGACGCTGTCATGCAGTTGATTCCTGATTCTGGTTCCGTCCTCTCTTAAACCTTTCATTTTTTTGGCAAAAATGTTGCTTTCCAACTCCTCCAGAAATTGAACTGCCTCCCCAAATAAGAATTTGAACAACAAGACCACAAATTTTTCAGAATAAGGCATATAAAACTACCTTTGTCCTCTTGCAAATCTTTGCTCTTTTCAGATATTTTATATTTTTGTCAAGTGCATCTTATTGTTATCTTATTTTTAAGATTTAAGTTTCACTATCTGTTTGGATTTAAGACAAACGTGGATAGGTACACTTTCTAATCATTTATAACTGTTTAGATATTTTACATGCTGTCGTTTTCATTGATTTTTCAAAACATGGTGTGACCATTGAGTACTTTTTGAGATTTTTTACGAGTTGATGGACATCAACTCAGTTATGCTCTTACAAATGTTGACCTAATTTTGACCAAAGAACACACCTCGTTTATTCAGTTCCTTCTACGATGATTTGTATCACATCTTGAGAAACTCCACATAAATAAAAGCGAACATATATATTAAAGACATGTCAATGTTTCTTTTTTGAAAGGAAATTTATTTTAAGTATAAACAATAACATTTTCATTGACATGCCTTATTGTGTCGGTCATGTCGGTCCGACAACAAAAATAGTGCATTTTAAACCGCCGAAGAATGAAAGTGTATTTCGTCACTTCTCATATTCCTATATGTGCATATATGCCTTGTCGATTTTTAAAATTTTCGAACTAATTGCATAAAACATTGGTTAATTTTTCTGTGCCAAGTTCGTTGGGATTTATACAAATGGCACATTAGGCCTAACATAGAGATCGAACTACTTTTTCATATTCATACGCACCATGCTACTTTGCTTGTAAACAAAAACACGCAAAATCGGCAGCACAACAGTGACTTCAAAAGAAATTGACGGGACTGTGGAGGCTTACTATAGTGGAAATTTTTAGAAGGTACGTAAACATGGTAAATGTAAATACATGTAAATTTAAGTATATTTGCACGTGTTGCTCTGAAATATAAACTTAGCCAGTAGTTTATCGATAGGACTTCGTATGGTACTGACCGAGTAAACATTAGCGCCACCTTGTTTTTGCGGCTTTAGGGACTTGATTGTATATTATAAATTTTTCTTTGTGTTTTGTCCGCAAAAGTAGCTTCTATTGTGGTAATGAGGCAACTGCCTCACTAGAAATATTATTTCAAGTCTTTGAAAACACACACAACAGCAGTCGTGCGACAGGACATGCCATTGACATTTCGACTAGATTTCCACTTTCTTGAGAGAATCGGTCATGTTTTAGTGAAAATCGAATGAATATTTTTCTGCATGCAATGATACGAAACGAAATTATCCAAGATAATATTTCTACTTGTTGTATCATACGAAAAATACGATGAGAACGAAGCATCTGTTGGAACGACGCCATTTTTATTTTAGCCAGGAGCGGATCAAAATCCAACACACGCACCTGTTCATAATAAATCTGGAATAAGTTATTTTAATTGATTTATGTTTACTCATATCGCTTCAGAAAAATAAAGACCACTTTTTTAATGTAACATAACAGGGTGAAAGTGTCTAATTTATTAATTTTCATTATAAAATAAAAAAAAAATATTTATAAATCATGTAAATGGCAATAAGTGAAAAAAAAATACACATGTTCTGGATGACATGCGAGTACAAAGGCATCCTGTGTCATAAAACTGTGGAATAAACAATTTAAGATGTAAAAAAAAAAATAAAGATCAGATCGAGATTTTGATGATCTTAAAGATGATTATGTTGATGATGTCAAAGGCTCAAAAAAGAAAAAGACAAACTTTTCTGGAAAATATCAGGTTCAAAGAAAAATTGTCAAAGCAAGTCTCAGCTATTACTTGTATTGCAGCAGATATGCATCAAGCATGAAACAATTTCTCAGAAGGTAGTAGAGGTAGACAGTGTACGTGTTGCTAATGCACTTGTAAGCATTTTGTATAAAGAAGTGGTTTGAATTCCTACAGACGATTGGAATTCAAGTGATCTAAATTTATTGCTCTGGAAAGATGATGATTTACATTTAAGATGTCATAATAAATAAAATACTCTTCAAATCTTCCATTTTACTTGTTATTTTATATGTTGTTTTAATTTAGAATTTAAAATTTATTATTTTTCTAGAAGTATAAACCATAAGGGCCAGAGCATAATGTTTCCTGGAAGGATTTGTTTACGAAACCTTTTTCACTGCTTCTGGAGGTTCGTTGGTTAATTTCTCATTCCGGAAAATTTAACTCCATCACTACCATGTTGGGGGTTCCTTAATGCCAGATAACATTTCCAGGAAAGCAAAGAGGTACTTTTAAAATGTCATAATAAATAAAATACCCTTCAGATCTTCAATTGTACTTGTTATTTATATGTCGTTTTAATGATAATGTAAAATATTTTATTTTTCTAGAGGTATACACCACTAATAGCAGAGCATAAAGGATGGCTGGGAGATTTGATAAACTTACTGTTGTAGGAGAACAATTTCAAGCATTGATATATATTGGAAAATTGTGCTGTCAGTCTTTTGTATGACTTGGAGGACAAGCTTCCCCTTGAAAACTGGAACAAATGTGAAATGAAGAATGTGTATCTTCATATTGAGAACTTTTCCTTGTAAATCACCTCTGGGAAAAAAATTTATTTCATATCAATTTATTGTGTTCATTATCTGGTCTAATTTTATATTTGTAATTTTTTTTTAAAATTGCATGGCGAAACACATTTTTGCTCACCTGAGTCAAAAGCTTAAATGAGTTTTTTGATCCGATTTCTTTGTTGTCTGTTGTGTTGTAAACTTGTTACTACTTAATTTTTGTTCAAATGATGCCCCTTCCCCCCTGGGAGCTTGAGACCATTTATAAAGTTAAACTTCTCTAAATGGAACTGATATCTTCTTTTTTCAAGCCAAGATACTCAGGTGATGTACAAAGTATGTACTTTGTAGTGACATCAATTAGAAGCAATATCATTTTTAAACCGCAGTTTGATAGCAGAAATTTTATTTTGAAAATGTTGGAGGCATATGTTCATTTATATCATATTAATTTCATGTTTGTGAATTTCAAAACCGATTTCAGCTACAATTTACATTGGAAAAAATGCAGTTGTCCAACTTGTGTCTATTGTGTGTCATGAAAGAAAAATCTTACAGCTTATTGTGATATGCAACAAATATTTTACCTTGACCATGTGTTTTTGCAACAGTTGTAAAGTGTATATGCTCAAGAATATAATTATTAGTTTTCTCCTGTGTCCCAAATATAACTGTGTTAGTACTTTGATTTATGTAGCATTTATTTGTAAATCAGGGTCCTGTGTAAAACTTCTGATATTAAGATTACACACATTTTGCATTTTCTTGTATTTTCCTGTATATTGTGCTTTTACACATTTAAACTGGAAGACTGCAATGTTAAAAAAATCTAATATGATAAGTATAACAATAGTAATTGTCAAATTGATAATGAAAAGTATTTTAGCTCACCTGAGCCGAAGGCTCAAGTGAGCTTTTCTGATCACATTTTGTCCGTCGTCCGTCCGTCTGTAAACTTTTCACATTTTCGACTTCTTCTCAAGAACCAATGGGCCAATTTTCACCAAACTTGGCACAAAGCATCCTTGGGTGATGGGAAGTTTAAATTGTTAACATGAAGGGCCAAGTCCCCTTACAAGGGGAGATAATCAATAAAAGACAAAAATAGGGTGGGGTCACTAAAAATCTTCTTATCAAGAACCACTGGGCAAGGAAAGCTGAAACTTATGTGAAAGCATCCTTGGGTAGTGCAGATATTAAATTGTTAAAACCATGACCCCGGGGGGTAGGGCGGGGCCACAATAGGGAATCCAAGTTTTACATAGAAATATATGGAACAAAGCTTTTAAAATCTTCTTCTCAAGAACCTCTGGACCAGGAAAGCTGAAACTTATGTGGAAGCATCTTTGGGTAGTTTAGATATTTAATTGTTATAATCATGACCCCCGTGGGTAGGGCGGGGCCACAATAGAGAATCCAAGTTTTACATAGAAATATATAGAATAAAGCTTTAAAAATCTTCTTCTCAAGAATCACTGGGCCAGGAAAGCTGAAACTTATATGGAAGCATCCTTGGGTAGTGTAGATATTAAATTGTTAAAATCATGACCCCGGGGGTAGGGCGGGGCCTCAATAGGGAATCCAAATTTTACATAGAAATATATAGAACAAAACTTTAAAAATCTTCTTCTCAAGAACCACTGTGCCAGGAAAGCTGAAACTTATGTGGAAGCATCCTTGGGTAGTGTAGATATTAAATTGTTTAAAATCATAACCCCCGTGGGTAGGGCAGGGCCACAATAGGGAATCAAAGTTTACATAGAGATATATAGAACAAAATTAAAAATCTTCTTCTCAAGAACCACTGAGTCTGGAAAGCTGAAACTTATGTGGAAGCATCCTTGGGTTGTGTAGATTCTAAATTTTAAAAATCATAAAAGGGAAGGGGGTAGTGGGCATCATAGGCAAAGACAGAGAGGGAATGTGGTAAAGAACTGCATCACCCAAGTAACTCAGGTGAGCGATGTAGCCCATGGGCCTCTTGTTTTAACGAGATATTACTTTTGCTGTATCCACATTAAGGACATTCAGATACTGTTGTACCATGATATACTGTAGGTATGAAAGAGCGTTTCATTTCATTTGTTAAAATAGGGCACTAATACACAATAAATGTATAATTATAATGTAAAAAGAAATGCTTTCCTTATTATTTCACATGACATTATTTGTTTATGGGATTTTATAATACAGTGCATCATCTCATGGAATTGACATCAGAAATCAAATGGAAGTCTAAATTTCTGCAATTTTTAAATGGCAATTGCATTTCCTTATCAGTAAAGCAGTGTTCAATTTATAAGCTTGAACAACCATCAACTCGTATCAGTACTTCCAGCACTTTGATTATTGTTAATTATTTCTTTAAACTAGTGTGAACTACCCCAAATTGATGCCTATCAAATTTGCTTTGTGTCTGAAAGTCAATCAAACATCGTCAGTAATAATTGTTGTATTTTGGCAAATAGAACATTGGTTTTTGTAAGTTCCTGTCGCCAAGGACGGTACCCACTTTTAATGCCCATTAAATCAATATTGTTCAATGAAATCCACTTGCACGTGTAGTTAAAAAAAACAAACACTGGATCTGTAAATTTCACAAATTTCCGTGAATATTTCTTTGGGTTTCCCAACAGGTTTTACAGCAGCTTCAACCATTCTGAACCATTCATTTTTTATGCAGTGTCTCGAATAGCCCTTGTTTTCCACCTTCTCACGATAAAAATATGAGATAAAAAATGGTCACATAAACTGATATTAATTCATTAAAGATTCAATCATGAGAGAAAGGCAAGTTTAATGCTGTATGATATCTGTGTTGTATGTCATAAAGCTCAGGACATAATTTATTGAACAGCCCTCGTAAATCACTGTATGACGAAAGTGAAGAAAGTAAACGTGTAGTGGTATAAATTACCATCTAATATTAAGGGCTTTATATGGTCCAAAACAACAACATTACAAAATATTTCGGAAGCATGAAAATCATCGAGGATTAACTTTGACAGCATCCGAGTGGAGGACGAGGTTGTGTAGTGAAGTCTCAGAACCTGGTAAATTGAGTGCTGTGTCATTAGTGATGTTTGCTATGGGTATTACAGGAAGAACTTGATAGAAATATTCATTTTTCTTTAAGTTGTTTTTTGGTTCATCTGTTAAAATCTCGATCGGGATTTTCCTGCCACTATTTCAATAATTTCTTGTCTGGGCCACATTTGCTCCACATATTGTGATTCAACACGGGGCTCAGCTGTTACTGAACCTTCTGCTGGGCTGTGTTCTTAAACGTCAAGCTGTAGGTATTATCTGTGGTAGATGGGGACTACATACCATATGCATGATTTTGCACCCAAAGTGGTGCTGTTGGTCCCCTTCCCTAGTAAGGAATGGGTAATGTGAGAGTCGACAATCATAATTTCATAAGGTGCAGTGCAAAAACTGATATCATTAGCAGAAAAAAATGGAATTCCTTCTAGGATGTCCACATCATAATCTTTAACTACTAGGTCCTCGATATGTAGGGTTATATTTTCTCGGGTCAAATCAAAGGGTTGCCATCAGTCTTAAATACCTGTTTAGTGGACTTTGTGATTTCGTTTTCCAGGAGCTCAGTGAGATACGCTCTAATTATACTAATTTCTGTAACACTGTCTAGTGTTATATGGATGACATGTTGATTTATAGAAAGTTTCATTTGTGGCGACTGTTTGGTGCTGACTTGTGAAAAATGGTGGATTATAGCTTTTAAGGCCCGCGGCTGTGAAGGACTTTAATTTGGCATCATTGTTCAGAAGGAATTCGAAGCTGAGTGGCCAAGGCTTGAGATCTTTCTTTATTTAGGTGGCCCAAGGTCTTTGATCTTAACTCTGGACTATACGGTTGTTCAGCCGGGGATGTTGACCCTTGTGCAGTAGGCAAAGATAGGTAAAGGAAATGAGTTTTTCGTGGGATGGTCATAACTCCTCATCAGCCTCAGGAGGATCGCTAATTGAGCTATGCATCCTCCACGTTGGAGTAGATTGTCTTCAATGAAGCTGGTTAACATCTGAAATACGTCTTCGGGTCGTTTCAGTAGAATGTAACCAAGTCCAAGAAATAGGCAACTTTTTGTGAAACCCAAAATGTGTTAGAAAAGCTTGCCGTTTCGATTTTACAAATGTGGAGTTCTTAACAATTGCGTTCCTTGAAATGACTGAGTTGTCCGTGCATAAGCTCTTAGTAGGTTATTTTTTGTGCATCTGTCTGTTGTGCTTCTTCTGGCAAGTTTTGTCGATCGTTGGCAAGCCCATATCTTGGATTTGCTGGGATTTTTTTAGGTCATGTTGCTCCGTCCACTACGAAAATTGCGAAGTTAGGAGCGGGCCCGAGTGCATACTGTTACTTTTGCTTCCACGCCTCTTGCCATATGGTCTTGCCATAAATAAAACCTATGTGAAGTATGGAACCCTTAGCCCTAACCCTTCAAAATTATGTCCAATTTAAAAGGGTAGGTCAAACTCCAATGTCAAGGTCAAAGGGTCAAGGGTCTTGAAATGAAATAAAATGTCTAGTCGCAAGGATTAAATATGTACAGTATAAAAGCACTAGTCCTAACCCTTTAAAAGTCATCGTCAATGTTTGCTTTTTAAAAGTAGGTCAAACACCAAGGTCAAAGCGTCAAAGTTCTTGGTATTCAATGAAGGTTCTTTCACAAGAAGAACATATGTGGAGTATGAGATCACTAGCCCTTAGCGTTCAAAAGGTATGGCCAAAGTTAATTTTTTTTCATAAGTACGTAAAACTCCAAGGTCTAGGTTAAAAGGTGTTTAATGAATACATATTTGAAGTATATATACCCTGGTATCTACTGTTCTCGTCAAGGTTTGGAATTTTTGTGTAATGTGGATCAAACTCCAAGGTAAAGGTAAACAGGTCAAATTTGGCGGTACCCATTGAAAGGTCTTGTCACAAGGAATACACATGTGAAATATGCATGTCATAACTCAACTAAATAAAAAATTATGGACAAGGTTAGAATTTTTGCCGACAAACGGACAGCTAGACATAGAGACATACAGACGGACAGAGAGACAGCTAGACAGACAGACGGACGGACACGACAAAAACTATATACCCTCGAAACTTCGTTTACGGGGGCAGAAAAATTACATATTACACTGTATACTAAAATGAAACTTTATGGTGGGATATGCTATTTTTAACGTACATAGTATCATATTTTGTTACGGTCAAGTGTATATCATATATCATATACATAGGTAAATCATATAATTAAAACATATCAGAATACATAAATTAGAATTAATTTACTTCTACAGATTCTAATTTCTCTTTATTGTCTTAGAGTGACAAGTTAATTTGACGTGTGCACCACCATATAATAAAACATGCTCATAACTTTAATTGAACCTGCAGAGAATTGAAGATAATCTGTACAGATCAAATAGCTGACCTCCATGTTCTAGCCTGGAATCCTTAAATTTTTTAGTTATCTATGTCTATATCGTTTGTCTTCAGTCATTTAAAAACTATTGAATTTGCACGGTACATGTAAATCTTCCTTATCAACAAAGAAGAGAAAAAAGTACTATTTTTAAAATAGGCATGGGGCAATTAACCTCGGATAAATGTAACGTTTTGTGAACAAGAACTTCCTGATTATTCTCTTTTAAAATTATGCAAAGTACTGTAAACATAAACACTATTTTAAGATGTACACTTAACAAAATTTCTAAGTGTTCACTTTGAATAATGTAATTTAAAAAACCCACCATAGAATGGAATGATATTTTCAAATTATTATAACTAGTGAGTCTTCGTAACAATTATTGAAAGAAAATCAATTATCACCGATGAAAACCAATATCCCGTGATGAAACTTAAAAGCAATAAATCTGTTCTTTAGGGCACTTTTTTGTGTAATATTAATCAGCTTCTATTTGAAATCATTATCAACTTTAACAACTGGTATAACTGAAAACAAACATGGAAAACATGGCCATTTCAATTTTATTTTAGTATTTATTTGTCCATGATATTACTTTAAAAAATAAACAACTAGTAGAAAATTAAAACACAGTTTTCTATAGTGTTCGCGTCATTTTTCTCGCCAAATCACCACAAATTGAAAGCTTTAGACAAAATTTAACCACGTGATTTGGATATTTAGATATTCGTCTGAGGCCATTTTTTGCGCCAAATCAAGCTTAAAATATTGTTATACATGGTTATAAACCACTATTGAAACATTTAAGTCACCTTCATTGGTATCAAAATGGCATCAATTTAATAGGTGCTCATAGCAGATCAGTATCATATCAGTCTGAATCATCCATAGAGAGGTACACTTACTTGCGAGAACCCCCAAGGAGGGTCTAAATGTTGACCATAAAAGCACCTGTTTAATTTGATGCACTGGCCTGCCAAATCCTCAGATCTGCATCCCATTGAACATATGGGACAATAAACAGGAATATCACCCCCTTCCAAAACATTTCAAGGGTTTAGGAAAATCCATGCAGTAGGTGTCGCAGCATACTGGTCAACCTCCTATTTAAAGGGTACATGGTATCAGTAATATTAGAGCGAGTGGAGGTCTTATTCTGTAGCGTTTATTATACCCGCACTTTCGAAAGAAAGTTCGGGTATATTGTTGTTACTCATGTCCGTCCGTCCGTCCGTCCGTCCGTCCGTCCGTCCGTCTGTCACACTTTTCTTCCCTGAACTCCTCCTACATTTTTCACAGTAGCTTAATCATCCTTTGGGAGATGGTTGGGGGTGTCATGTAGATGTGCAGTAAAGTTTCGGAATTTTGATTTTGCCCCAGGGGATCAAATGGGGGTCGAAAAATGACGTTTTTTTATACAAAAAGCCCCTTCTTCCCTGAACTCCTCCTACATTTTTTACAGTAGCTTAATCATCCTTTGGGAGATGGTTGGTGGTGTCATGTAGATGTGCAGTAAGGTTTCGGAATTTTGATTTTGCCCCAGGGGATCAAATGGGGGTCGAAAAATGATGTTTTTTTATACAAAAAGCCCCTTCTTCCCTGAACTCGTTCTATATTTTACTCAGCAGCCTAATCATCTTTTGAGAGATGGTTGGTGGTGTCATGTAGATGTGCAGTAAGGTTTCGGAATTTTGATTTTGCCCCAGGGGATCAAATGGGGGTCGAAAAATGACGTTTTTTATACAAAAAGCCCCTTCTTCCCTGAACTCCTTCTACATTTTACTCAGCAGCCTAATCATCTTTTGAGAGATGGTTGGTGGTGTCATGTAGATGTGCAGTAAGGTTTCGGAATTTTGATTTTGCCCCAGGGGATCAAATGGGGGTCAAAAAATGATGTTTTTTTTATACAAAAAGCCCCTTCTTCCTAGAACTCCTTCTACATTTTACTCAGCAGCCTAATCATCTTTTGAGAGATGGTTGGTGGTGTCATGTAGATGTGCAGTAAGGTTTCTGAATTTTGATTTTGCCACGGGGGATCAAATGGGGGTCGAAAAATGACGTTTTTTTATACAAAAAGCCCCTTCTTCCCTGAACTCCTTCTACATTTTACTCAGCAGCCTTATCATCTTTTAAGAGATGGTTGGCCACGTGTCATGTAGATGTGCAGTAAGGTTTCGGAATTTTCATTTTGCCCTGGGGGTGGGGGGGATGGGGATCAAATCAAGGGTAGAATTTATATATATATATTTTTTTTTTACATATATTTGACATGTTTAATCACCCTGCTTTCAATAAATTCCCTAATATCTTTTGCTGCAATAGCTTTAAACCATGATCATTTAGAAAATGATTGGTTTGTTTTGTGTATGTGTAAAATGGTTTCAAAATTTGAATTTTCATATGGATGGCAAAAAGGGGCTGGAAAAATATGGCACCTCCCTAACCCTGGTGGTCATGATTTGTACAAACTTGGATCTACACCTCTTGAGAATTTTTCCATATTAATCATGCTCTTGGTGTTCCTGAAAAGAAGAACTTTAAAGATGTGTTTCCTTTTATTCCTAAATAAAACTTTGATCCCTAATTGTGGCCTGACCCTAGCCTGAGGTGATGATTTGAAAAACTAGAAATATGTCTATAGGACATGAATGTCCCGCCAGATGTGTATTACTAATGGTACATTAAACAAGAGGCCCATGGGCCACATCGCTCACCTGAGTACTGAAGCTAAGAAAAAGTAGAAATTGGTTTATTATTGAAAAGTTAAAATCCAAAAGTAATCCCATGATCAATCATGGATTTGCTTTTCTTCAAAGAATTTTCCCTTATATTTCTATGTAAAACTTTGGTCGGCCATTTTGGCTCAGGTGAGCTAAAAACTAAAAACTAAAATTTGTATTTGTGTATAAAGTTTGATGAAAATATCTTAAACAGTTTTTTTTTTTCAGAATTGAAACTAAAATATAAATAAATTGGATATAGATAATAAATTCTCATCAAATTATGTATAAGTGCATGTTATACATAAAAATGTCTTAAATTATTTCTTAAAAACTAAGCAAAATACATATTAAAGAGGAGGGAGGTCAAGGTCACAGGAATGTGCAAGATGAAGTTTTTGATGCAGCTGAATAGCTCTCACTAATACATATTAGCTTATTATGTTTGATAAAAATATCTTGAATGATTTAATGAAACTGAACTAAACACTTTGTTTTAAGAAAAGAGAAGTCAAAGGAAAGGTTGTGGTCAAAATGTTGTTCTAGCTGAAAAGCTTACATCAGTGTGAATTTACTATTATCATATAAATTTTAATAAAAATATAATTAATGGTTTATTTGAAAATTAGATAAACACATATATTAAAAAGTGAGGTCAAGTCAAAAGAAAATTCAAGGTCAAAATAAGTTAATGCAATAATAGCTCTCATCAGTATGTATTAGCATATGAAGTTTGATTAATATATCTTGAACTGTTTATTTAAAACTGATCTAATCTAAGACAGTGAGGTCAAGATCACAGGAAATGTCAAGGTAAAAAAGAGTGAAGCACTGTAAAGCTTTAATTGCTTACATCAGTATGTATCATCATGTGAAGTTTCATTACACAACTTGAATCATTATGGTTTCTCTAAAATAAAGCTAAACACTAATTTTAAGAAAAGTTAAGTAAAGGTCAAAGGAAAGTAAAGGTAAACAAGATGTGTTTGTGAAACACTATGCGCCCGGCGGAAACAAAGTTCAAAAAATCGATTTTTAGCATATTGGTCACAGTCAAGGTCACAAGGTCACTGACCGTGGTGTCATTTGAAAGAACTTAATCAGTGGAGTATGCATCCCAAATATGAAGACCCTATCTACTATGGTTTAAAAGTTATGGCCAAAAGTGTAAAAAGCTATTTTTAGCATATAGGTCACAGTCAAGGTCATTGACCATGGTGTCATTTGAAAGAATTTAATCAGTGGAGTATGCATCCTAAATATGAAGTTCCTATCTCCTATGGTTAAAAAGTTATGGCAAAAAGTGTAAAAAGCTATTTTTAGCATCTAGGTCACGGTCAAGGTCACAAGGTCATTGACCATGGTGTCATTTGAAAGAACTTAATCAGTGGAGTATGCATCCCAAATATGAGGTTCCTATCTCCTATGGTTCAAAAGTTATGGCAAAAAGTGTAAAAAGCTATTTTTAGCATATAGGTCACAGTCAAGGTCACAAGATCATTGACCTTGTTGTCAACTGAAAGGGCTTTATTAGAGGAGTATGCATACCAAATATCAAGTCCCTATCTCCTATGGTTAAAAAGTTATGACAAACAGTGGAAAAAGCTATTTTTAGCATATAGGTCACAGTCAAGGTCACAAGGTCATTGACCTTGATGTCATTTGAAAGGACTTTAATAGTGGAGTATGCATACCAAATATGAAGTCTCTATCTCTTATTGTTCAAAAGTTATGGCCAAGGTTAAAGTTGACAACAGACCAACAGACAAACAGACAAACAGACAGGACAAAAACAATATATGCCCGGGATCTATCGATCCGGGCGCATAAAAAATATTGCCACAGTTGGATAGTTTACATCAGTATATGCATCAGCATATGAACTTTGATAAAATATCTAGAAAGTAATTTCTTTGAGCTCAATGGAAAGACAGATGGAAGGGCGGAGGACGGACATGACAAAAACTAATACATGTATTCTTAATCATGGCGTTGCATAAAAAACTTGAATATACATTATATGAGGATGTTTCCATATCAAGATTATACATGCAAATTCAAAGAATTGTGGTCCTTTGCTTTCTGTGTTTAAGGGACAGTATCCCTCTGCTCCACATTTGACGACTTTTTTTAAAAATTCCAAACATTGATTTTCAGCAACAACTATAACATTCAATTCAAATAAAAAATAGTTTGAAGTATGAAGCGTTGCTTACTTTTTCAGAAATAAATGATATGTCAAATCATGATTTGAAGAAAATTTGATATGGTCATTAGAAAGATCAATTATTTTTAATCTCACAATTAAATTAGAAATATGAGGTATATATAAAAATAATATTTACTCTCATACCTATCTAATTCCCTTTAGAAAACATACTGGAGCGATGCTTTTTAAATCAGAATATCAAATTGTTTTCTGTGCATGTAAAATAAAATGCATTCATAAGCAAGAGTTATCGTTCCATTATCGCCCTTGAAATTCTTTTGTAATGAAATAAAATATTAATTAAATGTTTATAAACAATTCTGCGGCTTTTATTTCTGTACAATTAAAAGACTTTCACGTTTAGAAATAGATTTTTAATCAATTTACACCATTTAAAGGAACTGAGTGTAAATGTTTTAGGTAAACTATTCAAAATAATTTTTGAATATACTAGCAATAGAACTACAAATCAACCTCTGATCAATGGGTTAGGTTTGCTTGAGTTAACAATAAAATGGTCCATATGATATAGATTTGTAAACTCTGACATGACAAATTACTGAATTTCATGACAAAATGTCGGCAGAAAGTTATCTTTCTTATCTGTAGAGTTGTCTCTCTTATCAGAGTATCAATGAACCTTAAGTGAATGGGATGCCATAATTTATGGCAGATTGTGTATCAAATATGCATCCCTATCATATGTCACTTTATGAAAATTAGGTCAAAGGGGGGAAATCATCGCATGCGCGAAATATTTTGTTGCAGGTAAAGAACATGTCAAATATGAAAGACCCATCTCTTTTCAATCAAAAGTTATATATATATATATATATAAATATATAATATAATATTTTTGAAAAGCAGGTTAAACTTCTAGGTCAAGATCAGAAAGTCAAAAGTCATGATATATTTAGAAAAGTCTTTTCACATGTAATATACATGTATAATTTAAATGCCATATCTTTTCTCTTTCAAAATGATTAATTTAAAATGTTATTTTTTGGAAAGTAGGTAAAATTTTGAGGTCAAGGTCTCACTTGGGTTAAAAAATCATAGTACATTTAGAAAGTTTTGTGGTAATGTACATTTGAAATATGAAAGCCCCATTTCATATTATTCAAAAATTATGATCAAGGTTAAATTTATTGTGACAGATGCACATACTGTCAAAGATGGCCAGACTGACACTGACAAATAAGATTTAATGTTCCCTCCCTTTCCCCAAAAACGGGGGACAATAATGCCCTTGCTGTTCTTGAGAAGATTTATGATGGAAAAAATCCCCTGCATATTTCTTAACGCAAATCAATATTGTGTTTTTATATCACTTAATTGTTTGTTTGTTTGTTGTTAAACATCCCTCTCAGGAATTTTTCACTCAAATGGAGACACCCCCACTTGAAAAATAATGAGGACAATTAAGTCAGATTTGAGGTCAACATTCATTTTAGGAGTTTTCAACCATTAAGACGTAAAGAGACAGGAACTCGATCCTTCCCCTCACCCCATCCCAGACCCCTGTTTATATTCATGACATGTATGCAAACTACTGCTTGTTTTACATTTTTAAAAAAATATGTTAATAGCCTATATACAAATACTTTAATGTGGTCCATCTCTTTGAATGATTTTCATTCCTAATTCTAGGAGGATAGGTTGATGAATGAAATGTCAAGCAATCTCATCATTGATGCACTTTTATTTCATTTAATGCAGTCATATTGTGAACATTTCCAGTTAGAATCATTAGGAGAGTGGGGATGACCTCCAGGGGGTTCAAAACCTTTATACCATTAAATTTACATAACATAATACATGTAACACAAAAAGCGCAAAATTATGTATGGTCAAATGGAAAAAGTTTCCCACTATTTAGGAGTCACATGATCATTTGCCATTACTGTTTACAGGGACTGGAAGTGTATCTTGAGATCCCCCCCCCCCCCCCCCCCCCCCCCTGTGACCGAATTTGCAGGACTATAATATAAAAAAGACTTTGGATGCCCTCCACCCTAGAAAACAGACACCACCATAACTTCTCCTTTTATTTGCTTCTCAGGAAATTCTGGTCTGGAAGTCCCCCCTCCCTCTCAGAAAAAAATTCTGTATTTTGTAACTGAATGTAATGTCGATAACGGGCGATAACTCTTTAGAATGTGAAATTCGTCTTATTGCAGCATCGGATGACCTTTGATCCTTTGAACTTTAACCTAACCAGTTGCATTTCAGACTATTTTACCCAACTCTATACCAAAACATGTACTTACCGACTGCCATAGCTCCAACTTCATGAAATATAATCCAATTAAACACAAAATAATTCCAACTGACATACATGCAATGATGTGTACACAACACTAGGCCTAGTACTGCACGTGCAGTGCTATCTAAAAATGATAATGGTAAAACTAGTACTTAAGTTAGGTACGTGACGCAAGCCCAATGTGATGCAGGTCTTCAGATACATTTACAGTATAAGAACAAATTTAAAATTATTATTTACAAAAGATGTTTTATCTTAACTTTGCCATCTAGGCCTATTTCCAAAAACAGGAAAATAGGGTGTGTTTGCGTGTGTGTGTGTTGATGGGAGAAGGGTGGGGGTTGACTAAATTGATTGGGTATACATGGTATATGGCAGCTTTCAAGGTGTTTCTGCCTAATCAAGTATAAAAAAAGTTTGTACATTTTGGAAAAAATCATCATAAACGCTTTAAACTAATTTGAATAATATTTGTTGTTGATCTATATGAGAAAATAGATTTAAAAAGTTCCAATTATGGGCCAAAAATTTAACCCCCCCCCCCCTTTGTTTCAAACCTAATTTACATCATCAATTGAATTCTGTTGTTTAATTTCAGACTGGTAATGAATTATGAATATGAAATACATGTACCTATAAGATCGAGGCCCATGGGTCACATGTTCACTTGAGAATATTATGCTCAATTTGATGAATACATGGAGGTCCTATTATGTAAATTATTAAATTATATTGACTTTTTCTTTGGTAAAGCCTAATTTTAGAGGAGTGTGCATTTAGAGGCAAACACCTAAATAGTGCGGGTATTACTGTCTCATGACAGCATCTAGTTTTATGTTAATTTTTATTTTGAGGATAATTATGTCCTCGACGCTTTGCTTTAAAGTCTGACGAGATACTACATGATATTTTCGCAACATCGAACTGAAAGATGCATCATTTACCATGAATGAAATAAATTATACACTGAATGCATTTGTTCTTCATAACTTAAAAATGTTAGGTGAACACTAAGAAGTTTGGTCCAGTGTATATCAGGCTCAGTTTTATCCCATTTGAAAATAGGAAAACATGCATGCTTTAAATAACTTGCGAATTTGACAACTCTTGGTAATTGCAATTTAAAAAAAACTATTAGGGTCTTCCGTCTCCAACGGAAGACCCTTCTATTATTCTATTGTTTCTTTTTCACTTTTATTCGTCCGGTCGGGAATTATCACCCTTTAATCGTATTTTAGTGACCATTTTGTCCGGACAAAACCTCAAAAACGGCAAAAGTTAGAGTGCCGAAATTTTCAGCGAATAGTCGACACTTTGTAGTTTCAAATCTTCCAGAAGTGTCTAGTATGGAAGCTCGGTAGGGGTGGAAATTTAGGACACGAATCATGAGTGAATTTTGGAGACAATTTGTATGATATCTTTTAAAATATAATTATTTTGTTAAAATATACTGAACAATATTTGTGCAGAATGACAAGATCTTTAATACGATATCAAGAAAAAAGTGCTGACTCATCACATTAGGGGCCGAGAGGGGCCAAAGTCTTTATTCGATAACTCTTTAACAGTCAATATTTTGTTATACATTACTGAAGCAAAAATGTTTAACTCAACAATCTACAACTGTATATTTTGATTTTAATGTCGTATATTTAGGGGCCCCAAGGGGTCAGAATGCTAAATCTTTGACGTATTATATCTCGAAAGTGAGAAATATTTTGATAAGCAATATTGAACAAAAGATGTTTAAAATCATGTTCTGAGCAATATGCAACCTTTCATTTTTCGCTAAACGTCCCCATTAAGAAGTTGAAGGGTTGACCCTAATTTTTTTTTGCAAATAACTCCAAAACAAAAAGAATCTCCGAATAGTTGTTGAACAAAAAGTGTTTTAAATCCTACGAGCTTTAAGGTAAAATCAAGAAAAAAAGGGGCTGGTTAATCAAATTAAGGGCCGAGAGGGGCCAAAAGTCTTCAGTGGATAACTCTTTAGCAGTCAATATTTTGTTATACATTACAGAATCAAAATTGTTTATCTCAACAATCTACAGCTATATATTATGATTTTAATGTCGTATGGTACATAATTAGGGGCCACAAGGTGCCAGAATGCTCAATCTTTGACGCTTTATATCTCAAAAGGGGGAAATATCTTGATGAGTAATATTGAACAAAAGATGTTCCATATAATATTCTGAACAATATGCAACCTTCAATTTTTCGCTAAACGTCCCCATTAAGGAGTTGAAGGGTTGGCCCCTGAATATTTCTTTTGCTAATAACTCCAAAACGAAAAAGAATCTCTGAAAAGTTGTTGAACAAAAAGTGTTCAAAATCCTGAGAGCTTTAAGGTAAAATCCAGAGAAAAGGGCTTGAGCATTCAAATTAAGGGCTGAGAGGGGCCAATAGTCTTCAATCGATAACTCTTAAGCAGTCGATATTTTGTTATACATTACTGAAGCAAAAATGTTTATCTCGACAATCTACAACTAAATATTATGATTTTAATGTCTTATGTACATAAAAAGGGGCCATAAAGGGCCAAAATGCTAAATCTTTGACGCTTTGTATCTCAAAACTTGAAAATATTTTGATAAGTAATATTGAACAAAAGATGTTCAAAATAATGTACTGAATAATATGCAACCTTTCATTTTTCGCTTAATTTCCCCTTTAAGAAGTTGAAGGATTGGCCCCTAAATATTTCCTATGCAAATAACTAGAAAACGAAAAAGAATCTCTGAATAGTTGCTGAACAAAAAGTGTTAAAAATCCTAAGAGCATTGATATGATATGAAGAAAAAAAGGGCTGATCTTAATATCAGGGGCCGTGAAGGGCCAAAAGACGAATCTATAAGTCTTTAATGTTCAATATCTTTTACAGATTATGGAGGCAAAATCGTTCTTCACAATCTTTATCATTATTTTTGAATGAAAATTTCAATTAAAATCTTATCTCATCTCATCAAGAATCGTACGGAAGACCAACTCGTTCCTCGCAACGAGATCGTATTTAGTTGATTCTCTGATTGGACGAACAGTTTACACATCGATATTCTTTCAATCAGAATTACTTTCTTGACCTAGCTTTTAATGTTTAAAAAGTGAAACAAACAGTTACTTTTAGTCTGTTTTAACTAAATTATGAAAACAGAAAATTTAAATTAAATTAAACAAAACTGGCGACATACAGGACTGACAGACGGGAAAATAAAGTTTATGACACCTGAAGATCACGGATGTGATGATATAGTACTTTCGACGTTTCTCAAGCATTTCAACTCAGTTCTCGGTAGTTGCAGATATGTAGCTCTCTGGCCTTTTTTACTGTACATTTTAAAATTTAACTAATCATATGTTTCTCATATATTCCTGTCTACTTCCACTACACAAGTCATGCACGAAACTCAATGGTCCACCTAATATGGCAGAATAAATTGTCAAAATTTTCGATGATAACAATTTCAGGTCCTTAGGTGCTATTAACAACGGTTTGTGGAAATGTTTGTTAGGAAGAAAAAAATATATGATAGAAACACACTGTTGGAAACATCTTAAGATTGTAGAATACATAATGAAGAAGTGGAGGCCAAAAAAACATATTTTCAGTCTTTTTTTTATCATGTTATGTTATGTCTTCCCAATGTGGAATTATAATGTACAATTTTATTCATTTTTTATTTATCTTTGCAGGTCAGGAATTTTGATTTGTGTTTCCTTCACTTTTTCCATTTTGCTTAAGTACAGAGAAAATATGAGCTCGAAGTTGCACTGGGCCAGCACCAGTACAAAATGTGTACACCAATGTACATTTTAAGGGTACAAATCTCAATTCCAGTCCAAATTCGTATTGACTGATATATCGGTACATCCTAAAAACGCGTTTTTAGAATTCTTTATAGACACTGTAAACATCAAAGTCATTTTCATTCGTTTCATTTTCTAAAACTAAAAACAACAAACACCCGTCATGTACCTGAACAATGCCTAATTACCTAGGCAAAGAATACTCTAAGCGGTAAAACTAACGAAAAAATCATCCTTAACAAAAATTTAACAGGTTGAGCATCGTAAAAGTACTGTTTTCCTTCAAAGTCCTTTGAATATGAACCAAATTAGTTCTATTTGTATAAAAAAAAAAACGTTTTCCTCATCGTTACTCTATCATCATTCAATCTATCAACCTCCCGGAGACAAAGAAGAATTTTTAAACGTTACAAAGCTTATGCACTCGTACTCTTTTATCAAGCCTTATAATAAACATTATAGACTAGTATGTGTACCAAGCTGTTAAGCGAAGTTGGTGCTGCATACTGTGTTGATGAAACATATGGAAAAAACAAACAGTATTCAAGATCAAAAGTCCGTAAAAGAATACAAAACAAGGGCTGAGCAAACACGGACCTCCAAAACATCAGAGGTTGGATCAGGTGCCATGGAAGAGTAAGTATGTGTGACATCTTTGACGTCGATATTTGTAGTATTAAAAAATCAGAACAATGGCATAATTCACTGGTGATAATTCCAGCACCCTGTATTCAATCATCATCGGTCTTGATAGATATGTGATCTTCAGATCTGCACAAAGTCGAACAGAGTTGAACGTTATTCTTCCCCGTTGATGGCTGGTGGTTTGTGAGTAGCGGGAGCAATAGAGGGTGTCCAAGAAGATGTAGATGAATGTTTTAGAGGTCATTGTTTCATTGCTCCTGATTTGTATTGTTTTAAGGGACCTTTGAGCTTTGAGCTATTCATTATCTCCGTATTTCAGAAAAGAAATTTAAAAATGGATTCTATGCTGTAATTGTTTAGATATTATACTAAAACAAGTTAATCTTAAACTAAAATCCGAGATTTTTATGCCTTGTCACTATGTGATTTCTACATTTGTCAGAGTATGATGAAAGAATTCTTGATACAAATATGATGCAGAATTTATGAAATAAACGTCCACATAAAAATCTGCTTAAAAGGTCAGAATCGAATCTCCTTAACTATGACATCATACAAAGATAGTGTTTAATTTTTAAAATTACTTCAAAATGAATTGATCAGCAATTTTGAACTCTCAGAGCTTTAATCTACAGTTAAATGTACTACTGGACTTTTGCGAAGACGCTGACTTTTACAGTTGACGGTTTACTTGGACATTTAAACCTGTGTCATGTATGGAGGTACAGAATTGATAATAGATGAAAGAACCTTTCTAGTGGTCATAGGTATTATGTTTGGGGCACTGACTTGTGAGGGGCGGTATTTGAGGCTTTTAGCATGATCACACTGGGAAAATGTAGCCAGTGTTTGTCCAGACTTTGTTACAAACATTCAAATGTACTAAACCAGCTGGATTCTGTAAATTATATCCAGAAACGAAAATCCGTGGCATTCATTCGGGGGGGGGGGGGGGGGGGGGAATTGTTGGCTTTGGAATGATACAGCTACTCTCAGCCATTAAGACTATTAAGGGTTGAATAATAATCCTCTGAGAAAGATAATTGCTCTGGTGAACTCAATGCACAGGAAAATCAAGGCTGTTTCCAATGTGCAAGGGAGATGATGAGAATTTTATTTTGATTTGGGGGAAGGGGGGGGGGTATCGACATATCAATTTCAATGACTCAGGATTATCAGTCAATATCACACAAGAATTTGGTAACTCGTTGATTAAAGATAAATTAAAATGTTTGATAACAATACTGGAAATCATATTCGAAATAACAATTTTAATTTAATTCAAAAGTTTAATATGCGTTTTTGTTTCCTTTTCAGTATTCATAACCATAAATCTAAGGAAATTCTAGAAGTTGTATATACTGATGTTATTAGAACATTCTGGACACATATGTAATGCAAGATTCAAGAATGTTCTAGAAAATAACCTTATGTTTACCACTCTGAAATTTTCCAGAGATATCTCTCTGTCACGTAATATATACATAAACAACATAAACATATTTCTATTACACCACACCACACCTCACCCCCCCCCCTTAAAAAGTTTGAATGTCAATGAAAACTTAACCCCCGAACAAAAAATGATTATAAAACATATGACATCAATGCAAAAATTAAGTATTTTTACGAACCTCTTGATAAGGCACGTGTAATAACATTGTATTTGCCTTTGCAATTGATATGTTTAATTGTTACTTTGTATTCTTGTAACCAAAAACTCCACTCAGTGAGTCTTTGATTATTGTTTGACAATTTATGCTATAATCAAGAGACTATGATCAATATATTCAGGAATTGGATATAAAGTAACATTCAATAAACATCAAAATGTTGTAAAGCTTACAACAAACCAAGGCATTCCTTCTTAATGGGTCAAAAATGTTGTTGAAATTTTTAATTTTTTGAAAAAGAAGAATCAACTCTTTCTACCTTATCACTATGTTTTTAAAAAAATTGCTCATTTCAACATCACTTGCATCAGCAATAAGAGCTGCCTAGAGATATCATGCGATTGCTCATAAGGACGGACTAGATTTGATTTTATGAAATGGTTTTTGTCCATTCAAAGTTTACCCTCTTTTTTAAAAGATTTCTAAGTGGATTAAATATACTGAAGAAAAATTTGGATAATTTTTTTTTTTAAAACCCAGCCATGCCCAAAACCTCATTAACTCTTCCTTGTTTGTAGGAATCGGAAACTTTAATTTGCAATAGCTTCATTTTACAAAAATAGATGTCACATAACCTTGACCTATTTTGTGACCTAAATACAAAAGCATAAAAAATTTGCTCTTTTCAGTGCTTGCAGTTATGTTTGCTTCGGCTAGAATGACGAATGACCGGCATGATTAAAGATGCTGCCCCATTTCTTGTTGTATATGTTTACATCATCGATGTAGGCCTCACACCCTTCAAGTTATTGAAAGGGGAAAGGGCATCATTTGAAATGTAGCCGGTGAATTTTTCATGCCAAAAGGCATTACATGTATTTTGTATCCGTAAAATCCATCTGGTGTAGCAAAAGCAGATATTTCTTCACCAGGCTGAAGCTAGCAGCCAATAACAGCAGCCACTAAGCCCGTAGAAGCTACGCCAATAAGGAAATTCATCAAAGAACTGAGATACTCAGACGCAATGCTGGTTTTATACTTTATATATTTAGATAATTAAGGGTTAATGATTGGATAATTAAAGCGAAAATTAATTACATAATAAATTAAACACTCGGGGGCAGTAAGGTTCACCTGAAGAAAAATATTCTTTTTTGAAACTGAAAAAAAAAAAAATTACACAATCATCTTGTCCATTTGATCAAAAACACTGAGAAAAGGTTAACTACTTCAAGAAGAATACCTTTTCAACTCTTTCAGGGACCTCAAGAATATGACAGGGCCAATAAGCTAACCTGAAAATTGGTTACTCTATCGATTGTAAATGAAAATTCACAAGTGTAAACTAGGTTGAAGTATGTTTCAACTTTTACCCGGGCAACTTTATGGGTCTATAAGACTAATAAAAACCCTTATCAGTAAAAGTGGTGGTAACCAAGGGTCCCAAAAGCATTTTTAATATTACAGGCAGGTATTATACCAATGATTTATAAAGTGCCCACCATATCGTAAATGGGCGGTAAGGGCCCCGGGACTTTTTTTAGTGCTATAGAACTGGACTGTATTATACCAGGTGGTGCCA
>NW_026926792.1:0-28256 GCF_032062105.1 Saccostrea cuccullata | reverse complement strand
CAAACACCGATACACAGAATTATGTATCTTAGTGTAGTCTACTTGTGTGCCAAGTTATACTGAAATCAGACCAAAACTGTAGGAGGAGTAGCATTTTGAAAGAATTTCACAGAAATTTCTATTTTTAGTAACCACGGCAACACCGTTCATCGAAATCAAAAACCGATACACAGAATTATGTATCTTAGTGTAGTCTACTTGTGTGCCAAGTTATATTGAAATTAGACCAAAACTGTAGGAGGAGTAGCATTTTGAAAAATTGTTTACAGACAGACGGACAGACAGACAGACAGACGGACGGACGCCGGACGCATTACTATCGCATAAGCTCTTCTGGTCTCTGACCAGTAGAGCTAAAAATTGACAACAGAGTTTAGCATTTAGAAATAAAAATACAATCAAAAATGCGTAAGCATACGGAAATAAACCTACAATAATATATTTTTAACATTATCATTTTTGGGAGAAAAAATATTCTTTCAATATTAATTCAGATTATTTCTTCGGGCGTTCTCTAAATTAGTCAAATTACGAACTGTAAACTTAAACAAGCAAACCAAATTTTACCTCCCAAAGAATAGACTGCCTAAAGCAAACCCAATACCCAGGTTCTTTAATAAGTTATTGTTCTTTTTCGGTGGGGGTGGTGGGGGTCGGCGTGGCGGGGGTGGGGGAGGGGGTGGCTGGGGGCGTTTTGTGGTCGGTGGGACCTTGATAACCGGCGCGGGAGTAGCGGGCAAAATAAACGTGTCCGGAACTTTAGGTTGTACCGGAACTTTAGGTTGTACCGGAACTACTGGTTGAACTGGAACTACTGGTTGAACCGGAACTACTGGTTGTACCGGAACTACGTCCTTGGGATCTACAGGCGGATTGATGATTTTGGGGTAGGGTTTTTCTTTAGGAACAACAAGCACGGGGGATGGCGTGGCAGACGGAATGTATCCTGGAACTGTTGGTATGATGTCATCCACGGGAAAGAAGTCGCCTGGTTGTAAAGGCTTCCTTCCGCCCGTAACGATCGGTATTTTTTTCTTACCCGGTACCTTTATGACTGGGGAGGGAGTTGCAGACGGAATATATCCCGGATCCCCGGGTTCCGGTATGACGTCACTGACAGGAATGGCGTCACCAGGTTGTGGTCCTCGAGGACCCAGGGGGTTACCAGGTAATATAGGTTCAGGTTCGGGTTCAGGTACAGATTTTCCAGAATTAATCCCGGGACCGTTCGGGAATACTAAGTTTGGAGAGGGTGTGGCAGATGGTATATAATCAGGTACAACCGGCAAGACGGGTATGACGTCACCAGGCGGTGCAACCGGTAAAACAGGTATGACGTCACCAGGTTTTAGTCCGTTTTCGTCTATGGGCGTAAGTTCACTTGGATGAACCTCATTCATGTGTTGCCTTAACAGTTCCCGGAGTCTCCGATTCTGTTTCCTCAACCTTCTCACTCGCTTCCGCTCCATCAACCAAGCGGCGCGGTTCTCAGCCGGGTTCATATCTTTCTGGCTTCCGTCAGGGTTGAAGTCGATGGCGGGGAAAATGGCCGTCTCCCCTGTCACGGGGTCAAGGACAGATAAAATATCGTTTGTGTCGTTACCATGCACGGTCACTGGAAAGTGGTGAAAGGTTCCGTCTCTGTGAAGATGACCGTGGTCCAGCCCGCCTCCGGGAGAGACGCCTGTAATAGGTCCGGCATTGATGAATTCCGGAAGTCCTGTTATGGGGTTGATTCTGTGAATTCCGTCCTCTGGGTGAATGTTCTGTCTACCGTTGATTGTTCTATCGTTGATTCGGCGTCCTTTACTTATTTCGCCTGGTGGAAGAACTTCGACTCCGACTAATTCTGACCCGTCGATAGGTCGGATGTTGATAGGGTTCGTGGGTCGATTCTCGATGTTTACGTTGACCGGATTTACCGGGTCTATAAATTCCGTTGGTGGTCGATTATCTATCGGAATAACGGCTTCATTTACGTGCTTTACTTCGTGTGGGCTGATTGGTCCACTTACTTCTTTCGGTACAACAACATTTGTCGGTACTTTGTCTTTAACAATCCCAATATCCTTCTGTTCTTTTACATTTGTAGTTTTTATGTCTTTTGGAATTTGAGCATTGTCGTTGATTGCTTCTGTTGGGGTTTTTATTTCCTTTGTTGTGACGTCAGGGGGCACAACTGGGGACTCTTTCTTGTCAGATTTTCTAGTATTGAATGCTCCCTCAAGTAAACTTTTACCAAAATTCAATATGTTTGAAAGGCTATT
Source organism: Saccostrea cuccullata (assembly GCF_032062105.1). NCBI lineage: Eukaryota > Metazoa > Mollusca > Bivalvia > Ostreida > Ostreidae > Saccostrea > Saccostrea cuccullata. Next base: position 25,989 of record NW_026926792.1, on the reverse strand, counting down.
CGAAGAACGCCCGGGGGAATTCAAATTCTGAACTTGACTCAGAATATCTACTGGTGAAAGTCCACCTCCGGTCTGGGAGGTGCTATTCAATAGAAGCGATGTTATTGTTTCAATTCCTGAAGCTTGATTTGGCGCGGGGTTCATAACGCTGACGCTGTTTCGACGCGCCATCTGCGGGGCGTTTCTGTCAAAGAAAGGTTGTGTGTTTTGGTCTAAAAATGGCGGGGCCGGTCGACGCCATGGCTGTCCCCAGCTGTCAGGCTGCCTGGAGGGCGGGTTCCTACTGGAGAACCGCCGAGCTGTGAGGGGCTGCATTCTGTTAGGGACCTGAGAGGGAAACTGTCGACGAAATGATTGAGGCCCCCAGGGGTCTTGAAATCCTCCGGGAAAAGGTGCAAATTGTCCCGACACACCTAAAATACGGAAAAATGGAGAATATTATAAATGACAAATTCAAAACAAAGTTTCTTGAAGAGTAAAATTTCCCGTTGTATATATCCTTCATTCATTCAATTCAACTTCTATAAAAATTTCATGACATTAAAAAAAATCCATTATACTGTACATTGTAAGTGTCCATTTTCTAACGCGTTCATTTTTCATCATGATGTAGGGATTTTATTATCCAAAAACATTTTTGCGAATTGAAGATATGGAACTTATCAACATTTTCCCTGAGCATTACGTCAATATTTGTTATAAATGTTTAGAATTTTAGACAATAGAATAATGTAAACAGAAAACTCAACCCAGATTTAGACTGGTGCGATATATGCATTTTATAAACAAATCTTAGGGGATAAAACATTCTACATGCATACATATATTCAATAAACTGGATGACTAAAATTTGGATACATGTTGCTACCAAGTATGATGTACATGTAGCCCACTGATAACATTTCATTATATTTAAAGTACTATTAGAATGTTCTTAGACAACAAAAAAGACAAAAATCAAAAACAGGAGTTTTAAACAGACCCCAAATGACAGAGGTCCTTGTGGGGTTTTTTTATGAAAATATGAGAAATATGCTTATGCTGGTATTTGTATTTACTGAATATTTGATTCAGAGGATGTGTGCAGTATTACTGAACCAGACAAATCCGATTATTGAACTCCAAAATTGTTCAGAAAATTAAAAAAAAAATAAATTCAAATAATACGTTTCGCATGTTCTTAAGCAGTTTTAAATAAATCTGTTCTGCATATCAAATAAGAACTTATTTCACCATATTTGATATTAATATATTATTACCATTTATTGTCATCTTAAGAAATGCCAGGGACGTCATAACTGTACGGAGCGCTATCTTTCTGCTGAAACTGAAATTTGAAGGACATAATATATAAAGAATTCTGGACATTTCCTGTAAAATAAAAGTAATCCAAAGAACTTAATTCAATCATAAAGAAGAGAAGAAAATCATGATCTCCCCCCTTTTTGTAAAAAAAAAAAAGTTTTAAATGACCTTAGGATGTTTCAAAACATTTTATATCCATTTTTTTCTTTTTTTTTTTTTCTTTTTTTTTTCTTTTTTTAGATTTCTAATGTAAGAATCTAATTTATGTTAAGTTACTGATTTAGAATTAAACGGATAAAGAAATTTGTTCTTATTGATTAAAGTTACTTTATTAATTTTATCTTTTATATTTAAAAAAAACATCATTGCATGAAAATATTTTTAACAGAATTTAAAAATATGTATATTTGAAATGTAAAACAAATTCAATGATTTACCATGCTTGGATCATAGTTTATCCTTCAGTGAAAAATACACATTTATCCTGTAAACATTAAATCCCAAATCTACGGAAAGTCGTCCATCGTCTGCCAATATATGACCGAAGGACTCATGCGGACATGACAGACGACATTTACGACTTGGTGGGTAGTGACGTCACAATTTAACGCAAGCTAGAGACCACCGACAATACAGAGTATACTGGATAAATTACAGTCACACGTATCTGATTGGTCAACATGGCTACATGATTAGTATTTGTGTGTAATGGACCAACTTACTTGCTAAATACATCTGACAAATATTTCGTTTTGTACATAGATGTGCATTTTATTGGACTGAATTCTGAAGCCATGACGGCCATTCCCTTTATTTGTACGACTTTGGTCATTAATTATGTTCCCCAAACGAAGTTGGGGAACATATTGTTTTTACTCTGTTTTTTATTAAGGTCTTCCGTTTCAGACGGAAGACCTTATAGTGATTCTCCTGTTTCTTTTTATTTTTTTTTCCCCTTTGCCCATTTCTTTTTTTTGACGATTTCTCAGAGATGGCTGGACGGAATCTCATGAAATTTTTAGGGATGATAGAGATAAGAAATATCTTTCAAATGCAGTTTTCAGTTTTTCAAAATTCACTTCCGGTCGTCAGATATGTCCGATTTCCGCTTTTTTCAAATTTTTTTTGTCCCAGTCATATCTCAGAAACGGTAAGAGATTAAGACACCAAACTTATATGAGTAATAGATCTTGATAAGTAGGCAAAACCATTTGGGTTAACACAGTTCGCCGTCACTTCCGGTCGTCACAGGAAGTGATCAAAGAAATCGAAAATTTCAACTTTTCTTTTTTGAAACTTTTTTTGCAGCACAAAATAGTATTTCATTTGTAGTTTCGAAATATGTCAGTCCCACCGGAAACAAAAACGACGACTTCCGGTTATAAGAGAAAAACTACAAAATTTGAGTATTTTTCTTTCCCATTAATATTTTTTATAGATAAAGTATTTTTGATGATTTTTGGATATATTATTCAAACTGCAAATGTCTACAGTAACGTCAAATATCTTTGTAAAATTCACTTCCGGTCGCGTGATTTCCAGTCCTCAAAATGAGAACTTATCATAGCTGGATCTCGTAAACGGAAAAAGATTAAGACACCAAACTTATACAATTGGTAGATCTTCATGAGTAGGCAACTTCAGTTTGGATAAGATTGTCCGCCGTCACTTCCGGTCGTCACAGGAAGTGTTCTAAAAAATCAAAATTTTCAAATTTTCTTTTATGAAACTTTTTTGGCATGACGTTATAAAATCTTATTTGAATTTTTAAAATATATCAGTCCAACCGGAAACAAAAAAGTCAACTTCCGGTTTTAAGAGAAAAACTGCATAATTTTAGTATTTTTCTTTCCCCTAAATATTTCTTGTACATGACATAATTGTAACAATTTTTGGATATGTAATTCACGCTGCAAATGTCTACAGGAAGGTCAAATATCTTTGTTAAATTCACTTCCGGTCGCGTGATTTTCTGTCCTCAAATTGAGAAGTTATCAAAGCTAGATCTCGTAAACGATAAGAGATTAAGACACCAAACTGTTTCAAGTGGTAGATCTTGATGTGTAGGCAAAACCAGTTGGGATAACATTGTCTGCCGTCACTTCCGGTTGTCACAGGAAGTGATCAAAGAAATCGAAAAATTCAACTTTTCTTTATAGAAACTTGTTGCATCACATTATAGCATCTTATTTGTAGTTTTGAAATATGATAGTATCACCGGAAACAAAATCGACAACTTCCGGTTAAAAGAGAAAAACTACATACCCGGTAATTTGAGTATTTTCTTTCCCATAAATACTTTTTATAGTTAAAGTATTTGTAATGATTTTTGGATATGTTATTCAGACTGCAAATGTCTACAGTAATGTCTAATATCACAGTAAAATTCACTTCCGGTCGCGTGACTTCCTGTTCTCAAAATCAGAAGTTATCATTGCTAGATCTCGTTAGCTGTAAGAGATTAAGACACCAAACTACTAGGGGTGGTAGACCTTGATGAGTAGACAAATCCTATGAGTTTAAGATCATCCACCGTTTCTTCCGGTTGTCACAGGAAGTGATCAAATAAATAAAAAAATTAAACTTTTTATGGAATCTTTCTTAGTATTACCTTATAGCTTCTTACTAGTAGTTTCGAAATATGTCAGTTCCATTGGAAACAAAAACGACGACTTCCGGTTATGAGAGAAAAACTGCATAAATTGAGTGTCTTACTATCCCATAAATATCTTTTATAAAAAGAGTATTTGAAATGATTTTGGGACATGTTATTCAGACTGAAAATGTCTAGAGAAACCTCAAAATGAGACCTTTGACCCTTACTCAAAAAGTAATAAAGAAATATTCATTACCTTTTTCTAGATTCAGCTTCAAGTGTTTATCTCAAGTTTACCTTTCTCTCTCTCTCTCTCTCTCTCTTTCTCTCTCTCTCTGATGACCTTGACCTTTGACCTTGATAAATGACCTTGTTCTTTGGCCTCATTGACCCAAAGGTCACAATCAAGCTTACGGTCGTGGAGGTATTTGCAACTCTTACTCTAACAAATGCTTATAAAATATCCCCTCCTTTTTCTAAAAAGAAAACAAAACAATCAATACCAACTTAGAGAAAATGTCTACAAGTCAAACGAAACGAAATATCGGCATAAGATTTGTAATAAAAGAAAGAAGAGACCTGAAAGAAAGTGTCCTTAGAGTTTTAAGGTGAGTCTCTGAAGTATTTTGAAATTCTAGTGAATATCGGCAAAATCTGCATTTTTTTCTGTCTGAAATTAAGTTATTGCTTAGCATAAAAATTAATTAAAACTCCTATTGGATATTTCTGCAATTATTGTTAATATCATTCGATTCTCCTGCTCCATTACGACATTTTAATACCAAGTATTCTTGCTTTCTTAGGTGTATGGAATTTATTTTAATTTTATTTAGATCTAAATATGAATCGGCTGAAACTCGGAAATGACGATTTTTCATATCAATTAAATTTCCACGCAATTGAGATAGGTCAATTGCAGTTACCCCGCTTGATACGATATGGTGTTGAAAAAATGCCCATGACTCACTCACTCTTTTTCCGGGATTTTGAATTAACTCTGCAACTGACCACGTGTATTAGTTTCGCTTTACAACTCTGTATATGCTAAGTGTCATTGCTTCACTGCAAATGTGTCCCATAATTATTCTATTCATTTTCCTACATACAATATCACACCAAACAGCCAATATCTCAGTTTTTTAAGAAATTTGACCGGGACTTTACTACGAAACTATTTCTTTCATTTCGAAACTATTTCCTTCAACCTTAAAATACTAAGCTTACAAAATACCTGAAATATTGTGGAAGTTGGTGGCTCAGTGGTTAACGTGTCCGACTTTCACACAAATGGTTTTGGGATCGAGACCAGATGGAGGAATTGATATTTTTTTTTTTTTTTGCATTTTTTTTTTTTTTTTTCTTAAATACAAAAATATTCTTCTTACAGATAAAAGAGGAGAACGGAAGACCTTATTTGTTGCTGTAGCAACAAGAGTTTCTAGTTAAGGTCTTCCGTCTTCACGGAAGACCTTATAGTGATTCTACTGTTTCTTATTATTATTCTTTTTTTGACCAAAATTTTGTGCAGGCGATTTCTCGAGAACTATTCAGCCGTTTTCAATGAAATTTTCAGGAATTATGCGTCATTATATGAATTTTATATAAAATTCCGTTTTTTGGAAAATTCGCTTCCGGTGCCAAGTTATGGACATTTTCCTGATTTTAAAATGCAATTTTGTCGCCCCTTTTTATCGAAAATAACCAAAGATATTAACTGGAGACTTATTGGAGACGATAGTTCGTGACTTTCTGGTTTGCAGAATCACCTTTTCGTGCGTCGTCAATACTTCCGCTCGTTACGATATGCATATTTAAAAAATCGTATTTTCTAACTTTTTTGTTTTTCCATATTTTTTATTCATTTTTGGCATGTTAATAGAAATTTTTCTTATAATGCTCACTATATAATTTGTTTGAATATTGATAAATCAAAATTCTAGATATTAGCATTCAAAAATCTGAAGCGGATCCAAGATGGCGGCTGTCTCTGTCAACTCCGACATTTCGCAATAGGGGTTTACGGAGTCAGCCGAGCGTTTGCTTGAACGAAAGTAAGACAAGGAAAAATAAAACGTAAAGGAATACTTGGATTGTCACGTCGTAGTTACGTTGAAATTCTGTGTCGAACTATGTTCTTCTTATATGTCTTCTATAATTGGTTTTGGCTGGTTCTCAAAGTAGAAAAAGAAAAGACTAAATGTGAAAATGAAATTCGATACCTACTACCGGTAAACTCTGATTTGCAAACGTGAAAAGAGATCTTAAATCATAGTTATAAGTAATAGTTTCTCTAGAAACAATATCAATGAATATAGTATGTATATAAATTACAATCAATTTTCCCATGCACACTTGTGTCTGATGAAAATAATAGAAAAGACAAAATAAGAGAGCAGTTTTTTAAAAGATCGCTAAATGAAGTTTATATTAACATTCTTGTCTCAAAGATCTGAGTTATTGAGCATAAATGGTATCCGATTCATTGACTGTCTTCGGGCGACACATGTTTTTCGGCAAAACATTTCAACCTTTTCATGAAAGCTTAGCTAATCGGGATAGTTCACTTAGGGGAAAAACAGGAAATTTTTAAAAAGTTGAAAATGCATATAAGCAAGTAACACTAAAGCAGTGAAACAGTTATGTTTCACTGCTTTAGTGTTACTTGCTTATATACCGTATGAAATTTGTAAAATGTGTTAATTATACTGTCTTCACTTTGATATTTTAGCTATAAGAACGTTCTTTTTTTCTTTCCATTGAAGCTATCACACCTATTAAATGTAACATTCCAAAGAAAAGGTGCAAAGATTTACTCGTGGCGTTTGACGCAAAATTAAGAATAGTGATTCGCCTTTCATTATTCTAAGACAGATGTACTGTTGCAGAAGTATACATATACAAATACATTTAGAGCTGTGGTCCCAATAGCGTAATAGTAAGCGCACTGCATTTTCACGCTGGCAATTCGGGTTTAATTCCATTTGTTTCCATAAGAAGTTTGATCACTTTTTTCAGCTCGATTTTGCGGAATTTTTTTTTTCAGAATCAGACGGAAGACCTCTCGTTGCTCGCAACGAGTTTCTTTTCTAGTTAAGGTCTTCCGTCTTCACGGAAGACCTTATAGTGATTCTATTGTTTCTTATTATTATTATTATTATTATTATTATTATTCTTTTTTTTTTAGACAAAATTTTGTGCAGGCGATTTCTCGTAAACTATTCGGTGGATTTCAATGAAAATTTCAGGGATTATAGGTCATTATATGAATTTTATATAAAATTCCGTTTGTTGGAAAATTCGGTACCAGTGTCAAGTTATGGGCAATTTCCTGATTTTAAAATGCAATTTTGTCTTCGAGTGTTCTCGAAAACGGCTAAAGATATTAACTGGAGACTTGTTAGAGATGATAGACCATGAGTTATAGATGTGCAATTTTGACTTCGTTTGCGTCGTCAGTACTTCCAGTCGCTACAGGAAGTGAATTCAAAATGTACACTTTTTCAACTTTTTTTGTTTTTCAATATTTTTCTTTGATATAATTAATTTTAATAAAGACCCTACTGGAAAGGCCTAATATATAATTTATCTAAGAATTGAACAATCCACACACTAGATATTCGCATTTAAAAATCTGAAGCGTGTCCAAGATGGCGGCGGTCTCGGTAAACTCCGCCATTAAGCAAGTCGGGTTCTAGAAGGTCAGCTGAGCGTTTAGATGAACGAAACTTCTACCAAAAAGATTTATGAAATGTAAAGGATTCTTTTGATTGCTACATCGCAATTACGTTGCATTGAGTATCCTTTTAACATGAGGTTTCCTCAAACCTCTATTGAAATCGCTTTTGTCTGCATCTCAAAGTAGAATACAACATGACTACAAGTGGAAATACGATGACTTCAGTCTTTTATTTTGCACCAGGGAAAACTTATCCTAAACCATGGTTATAATACTTTTCAAGAAACTTGCCAGACTTAATATTCACTATGTTTCTGAAGTATGACTTGACTTCTGTTTATTTTTCTTTACGCAGGCTTGTGACATATTAAATGAATAGAAAAGACAAAAATAAGAAAAACATTTTTAAAAGATTGTTTATTAAAGGTTATATGAATATTCTTGTAATAAATGCAAGTTATTGACATAAATAGTATCAGATTCCTTGACCGTCGGAGGACGAGTGATTTTTTTTTTTCAGTGAAACATTCCAGTCTTTTCATGAACGTGTAACTCATCTCCACTTTGGGATAAACAGGTTGCAAAATTCGTGGAAAATTCACAGCTTTATTGTTACTTGGCCGTATACGAAATTATATTTGTATAATGTGATAAATATTCTCGTACTTTCTAACGCTCGAAATTCTGGTCATAAGAACATACATTTGTAATTTTCATTGAAGCTATCACATCCATTAAATAAATAAAACATTTCAAAGGAATAGCGTTAAGAACTACTTGTGACGTTTGGCACGAAATAATGCATCATGACCCGACTTAGTAGTAGACAAATGGTGACAATAGTGCAGAAATATATAACATTGGCATGCCTGTATATGGAGTTGCATGGGATAAAAAGTTGAATACATATCGAAAAAAGGAAAGAAAACTGTATCATCTGTTCATCATTAATAGATTATCTATCCTAAAAATTACTGTTAAAATTCAAGTTACAAATTCCGATGTGATCATCTTGACAAAAGTTTGGCAAGCTGGCTGTCATTTTACAATTCCAAACTGAATTTTTTAAAAAATGTAATCTATGTTGGAATAAAAAAAAGCAATCTCGCGATATTCGAATGTTAAATTTGAAGCGGGTTCCCAAAGGTGTAATGGGTACCGCAATGGATTTTCACGCTGGCGACCCGGATTCGATCCCCCGTGTGTCCGATTTTTAAAATCACTTTTTCAGTTTGATTTTACGTTGTTTTTTACTGAATCGGACGGAAGACCTCTCGTTGCTCGCAACGAGTTTCGTTTCTAGTTATGTTCCCCAAACGGAGTTTGGGAACATATTGTTTTTACTCGGTTTCTTATTATTATTATGTTCCCCAAACGAAGTTGGGGAACATATTGTTTTTACTCTGTTTCTTATTATTATTATTAAGGTCTTCCGACTTCCTTCGGAAGACCTTACTGTTTTTCTTATGTTTCCTATTATTATTATTTTTCCTTTTTCATAGTACATGTGATTTCTCCGAACCTACTGAACCGATTTCAAAGATTTTTTCAGGAATGATGCATTGTTGTAATATCTCCAGACTTTTTTTCATTTTTTTAAAAATCACTTCCGGTCGCATTTTTTGTCCGATTTTCTTTTTTTAAATTGTCATTTTGTCCAAGCATCTTCTTGTAAACCACTCAAGATTGAATCACGATATTTTCAGGGATTATAAAACATCTTTTTGGGTTATGCATGACGTCTTTCGATTTCGCATCCGTCACTTCCGGTCGACACAGGAAGTGATGTTTAATTTTAAGATTTTTTGAAAAATTTAACGGGTTTGATTAAAGGCAAGTAGTACTTATATTTTCATTTAAAATCTTCAACAAAAAGCATCCATTAGAAGTACTTCCGGTAAAAACCGGAAGTAGTCGAAAAAACAAAGTTTTTCTTTTGAATCAAAAGAAATCGAATAAAACGATTAAATTTGAGTTTTTCAATTTTTGTCTGACTTACTGACTTTGATGTCAGTCGGAAATAATGCCAGAATAGTCAAAAGTCGTCAAATGACGTCACTTTCGGTCAAAACGTGTAATAACTTTTGCACCGAGAATAATTTGGCAAGAAATATACAACAAAAGTTGTGCGTAATTATGAGAGCTTTCATATAAGATTAAGGAAAAGGGGCTGGTCCTTACAGGCCTAATTAGGGGTAAATATTTAATAGATCATAAACGTTTTTTTCTGAGAGTTAAAAATATTAATGGTATAACAGTTATATTATGAAAAAGTTTAACTGAAATCATTTCGAATTGATTAAACCTTGTCATTTGGTATAAAGATAAACAAACTCCAAACTATATTTGTTTTTTATAAAAGAAATATGTGGGAAACCTTACAGGGACTGTCTAGCTATTTAGCCAGCCAAGCCTCTACTGTGCCACTTGCACACAGTTTTAGTTGATGCATCAGTAAGATATAGTTTTAATTCGGTGTTTCTCTGTTTTCTTTTTATGCAAGTAATTTAAAATGTGATGCATGTACACAACAAAAGGTGAAATCAAAATGGGTTTTCTTTTCTGCATTAGTATAGATGTAAACAACGCGCGGCATTGTGGGAAACGGGAAGGTACTAAAGACTTGATATAGTAAAATCCTGATTTGACCTGATTGAAAATTGTCAGTAATATTCCAAAACAAATGAATTTTTGTATAGCATAATGCATCATAGTAAAAAGTCTTTTAAATAAGTCATTTAAAGTACTCAATATTATCATTTAATTTAAAATAAAATCACCAGGTACTATCAGGTCTTTAGTACATCCGGTTTTTAGTGTGTCCCATCGAAATCGGCAAATCGGAATCGGACACATGTTTATCATGTTTACAAAGTGAAGTTGAGGATTTTTTTTACCATACAAGCCGTATGTACACTATACATGCACGGACATTTAACCTGCAGCTACGAAGTACTTTATCAATCCTCTGGAGCATTATTCTAATCAAAATTATCCGATTTATATATTCTTGTGTGAATTGTTTACGAGGAAATTCCGACTGTCACAGTAACAAACAATGATGAACACTCTTTACTCTGTTTCGGAGTTCGGACTGTTCCCAGTGATAATTGAATCGAATGATTAAAGAGCTGACGGTGACATTTTAATGTATGATTGGCGTGGACCATGGGAATGAATTCGAAGGTTAGAATTTTTTTACCTAAAATTTACATTACTATGGCAGCTTAGAGCATTTATCAGCTGTTGATATTTTTAGAAATACACAGACACAGCGATATATTAACTGTTTTACAGTTCAGACGCTCTCAGTTAGCCTTTTAAAATGCCCACAGCTTTAAATTTTATTTGAATATGTGTGAGCATGTAATTTCAACAAGACTTGCTTTCAACAGGTCCAGTACAATCACTAGATTTAGCTACGTAGGTAGAATTACCTACGTAGCTTTATTTACCTACCTCAGGTAGCTTTATTTAGCTATTTTTAGGTAAATTTTCAAAAGTTTTCTTTTTATTAAAAAGAGACAAAAAGTCGCAATTAAATGCCTAGTGATATTTATAATAGGGTTGCTTTAGAAAACAATTCAAAGCAGAGATAGTTTATAGATTGCTGCGTTTGGACAATTTAGAGCAAAAAATGTAATTCCATTGTTTGGTTATCTGACCATACGGTGAGGGTCGGTGAGGCATGACTGAGTATGATTACTTCACATTGTGCTGAATAATTACCGACCTATTATCATGTTAACCGGAACTGGACTTCTTTGTCATTTCATTCAAGGAATAACTGTTCTAACTGTCATACATAGCCCCAAAACTTTCAGAACTTTGATTGCAATTGCGCAGAAAAAGACTCTTTTCCAAGAGGGATTTTTTCATGATTTGTTTTCAGATGAGTTCAAAGTTGAAAATGATCACTGCATCAAAATGATATTGTCTGCACACCCTGAGAAAAATACTTTTTAATAGAAATATATCAATTTGGTAGGTAAATAAAGCTACCTCAGGTAGGTAAATAAAGCTATGTAGGTAAATCAAGCTACGTAGCTAAATTTAGTGATTGTACCAGACCTGTTCAAAACAAAATGTTCTTCAACTAATAATATGTTGACGGGTGGGAAATTAGGGTATGGTAAGGGTAGTTCCTTATTCAGTTTTGATTTAGATCGGGTTTGTCAAACCGCACTAGACATATGGTGCATCGATGCCCTGTTCACATGGAGAGTTCAATTCAAATTAGTTTAATTCGAATTAATTTACTGCGCATTAAATTACTGTGCATTAGCTCCTTGTGAACACTAACATGACCAAGGGAAACTAATTCGAATTAAATTTTGAGGCATGTGAAATGGCAAAATTAAGTCAAATGCTACAAGTTGGTGGTCAGCTTTAAGTACTTGTGCTATTTTTGAGTGAAAAACTGAGGAAAATAGTGATAATCACTAAAATGTGTATACAGACAATGTGACATTATGTCAAATACATCTGTTTATGCCTAAAGTGATATGATTTGTAAATGATGTCATAATAGCCTAACTTAAGCCTGACTGTCGAAGTAAAATTTTTATTCGCATTTGGTTACTTTGCATTATAATTAGCTGTCATGTGAACACAGTTTGATTCGCATTAGTTGATTCGCATTAGTCTCCTTTGCGATAATTTACTGCGAATTAAACTCTCCGTCTGAACAGGGCACTAGACTCTAAAGTCACATGACTCGTAGTGTAAGTTTGGCCTACAATACCACTTTAAAGCTTGAATGTAGCTCAAAGAAGCAAAGCACTGTGTGTCCAAAGTTACTGCAGAAAAAAAATTTAGTATCATAATTTATTGACAAAAAAATTGCACACATATTGCTCAGTTAATTTAATCAATATTTTATTATGTCATATGTATGTTTCTTAGTTAAATTGCAAAAGAATTTTGTAAAAAAAAAAAATGTAATAGTAGAGTTTGCTTTTTTTCTGTGATAAGACTGCAGAAATAATTTGTTTGTTAATTGGTCTATTGAACATTTTTCAGTCATTTTATGATGCCACCACTTGGGATAGTTAGCTGCAAATATAGACTTGTACTCAGCACTTATTGCCTTTGAGAAGTAAGGGATCCTTTTCGTGCCAACACCTACACACCTACTGTGACACAGAATCTCGGTTTATACAGTCTCTTTGGAGTAACCTGTCTCTAGCATTTAGCAGTGGGACTGGAACTTGCGACGTAAGGATCAACTTCTTATTGATACTTTGATTGATAATGTTATCATGAGAATCTCACTCATTCACTCATTTAGAGATGTTAATATATACTGGTGAATAGCTTCATTTGGACCTTTACTTGGAACTCAGGGTCATTATCCTAACATCTACTGTGAGGTTTTTAGGGTCTCATTCACTTCAAATGTTGGGTGCATGGTTAAGGAACATTACTAAGTACATGTTTTTGTCATAGGTTTGATGCAGTGAATTAAAATCAAGTCCGGCTTCATGATTATACATAGCGATTGCCCTACCACTAGGTTACCATAACAGACAATGATGTATTTAGGTTATATAGTAAAAAACGCTTAGGCAAACACTTATAATGAATAGAAGCTTATTGAAAATTGAATTTTATTCCCTGTCTTTTTAAAATATATGGAAAACTAAATGATGTCCTGATATTAAAGGCAATTTGTTAAAGTGTAAGAGCGTGTTAGGAACAATGTGCTAACACATTGTTCTCAACATTGTTAGGCTGAGGCAACTTAAAACAACATGCAGTTGTGCTGACGCTCAACATGCTGCCATGCTAAGGCCAAGTTTTTTCTATGTTTAGTGTCCGCGTGTGCCTTGGTTTTTGACACCCCATGTAAGAAAAAACACACAACATCAGGAGTCCTGAAATTGGTTAATTTAAGCAAAATTGTTGAATTTTGTCAATTTCTCCAAATAATATTCTTTACAGTAAGTTATATTGGGTGTATTGTAAGCATTTAATCCCTTGTTTTTGCTTAAGAATAGACATTTCTTCTATTAAAGCAGTTTAGTTAGATCAAATAACTGGAAGGGCGTCATGTTTATGACTTTTAACCCTGTGTTTTATGTTTTGGCTTGTGTGTTGTTTTTTTTTGTGCGAATAGGTACTAGGTAGGTTTTTGAAAGATGGGTGGAAGCTAAACAGAGAAAAAACTTGGAATGGCCTAATACAACTTTACACAATCTATTATGTGTAAGCTTGACGGCGTAGTGTAAACAGCCTGCTGAAACATTGTTACAAACGCAATAAGTACATTGTCACCGTGTTGTCATTAACACACTAGCCCATTGTCATAAGCGTTATAGCGCATTTTTACTTCAAGCTAGCATGTAAGTGTCTTAAACAGTTAGCATGCTGTCATAAACTTAGTAGCATGGTGTTTTAAATGAGCTAGAGCCGCATTGTTACTTTGCGCTAGCTCATTGTTCCTTATGCGATGCTGTTTTGTCACTTCATTAGTGCATTGTTCCTAATGTGCTGTAACACCTTTACGAATGGCCTTATCCTGACACATAAAAAATCATAACCAGATACCATCTTTCTGACTGATTAGTCGGTTAACAACTGTTAACCATTACCATTCCTAATAAATTTTGACATGAACAAGTAATGTACATACCCTTTATTTGAAATCATGAAAAACTAATATGTTATTTTATTACATCCTCAAATGACTGCCTGTAAACCTAAATTTATAAATGATTATAGAGCAGTTTTACAAATAATACACATGCAGAAAAGTGACAGTATCTTTTAACTAAGTTTGATGGTTTATCTTATAAGTTGTACTTTAAAAAAAAATCAATTTCTTTTAATAGGTGTGACTGTCATCTGAGTACTGAAATTTGATGCCAAGCTTGATCATGATTTGCCAGAAGAGCCTCTTTTGGGAGATGACAAAGAATAAACAGCAGAATGAAATTGAAGCAATCAACTGAATCAAGTCTCAGTTTAAGAATATGACTTTAAATATATCATATTTAAATTTTGATTTGAGAAACGGACATAAATCCACAAATATGATTATATCAATTGCTTTCAGTTTTTCAAGAGAAATAGATTTTGTTACAAAATCTAATATGTTTAACTTGGAATAAATGTTCTTTTTAAATATTTGTCAGATCTTGCATGTATACATCTGTATTGAGGTTTTCCGCTTCCAAGGGAAGACATACAAATTCTAATGGTAAAGATGATAGAGGTCTGTCTTCAGTGGCAATAAATAAGATCTACCCGGTAATATGTGTATTTTTACAGTATAATTGAAGGAACATTGCTATTTTGGCATAAACAACTAAAGCATTAACAAATGTGCATGATTCAGAACAAAGGACGTGTTATTTCAAATACAAGATCCAAGAGATGTCCAGTCACATTTCAAAGTCAACAAAGCACTAAATCTGTTTACAGTTTAGCTCATATGAGCTAAATGAGCTAAAGCTGTAGTAAAATTTTAAAAATTCACCCATTATCATATTTATATTAAATTCTTCAGAATTTCATTTCCTTCTCAGAACAACTGGACAAAGTTAAGTTAAACTTGGCACAGAGCATTCTTTAGTGTAGATTTCCGTGATTTAGTGATTTTCATATGGTCACATTGACCAGCATTTTTCTCAAAAGTGCTTTAGACAGAAACATACTATTTTCAGTGATGATAGAGCTACATATGCTGATGTGACACACACCTCTCTCTTTCTCCGGAAGTGCAGCACGTCGGCGCTCGCTATGGCTTGTAAAAAGTCCCATCGGGGATTTAGAAAATTTTCACACCTTTTCTGCAATATCTTTTTACATGTTAATATTTTGTAAAGACATTAAGAACAAAAGTTGTAAAGAATATCATGATCTTTCAAAGGATATCAACGATAAGGGGCTTGCCCCTATTATTAAGGACTGAGAGGGTCCAAAAATTTTTCCTTAATATCTTAAAAAAATATTTGAATTTGTAATAAGCAAAGTTGTTCAAAATATCAAGCTTAATCTATTAAATTCGTCAAACCTGTCAAACCGGAAGTCGTCAGAAAGTGCATATTTTTGCCGTTCTTGACAAGGTTTTGGGTAACATATATCACTGAAGGCATTAAACTTAATTTTTCGTCAATTGACATCACTTCTGGTCAAACTGGAAGTAGCCAAAAAAGCTTATTTTGAAGGTTTTGACGCAAAATTAAAATAATAAAGTCACTGGAGACGACTTAGCTCATGCTTTCTTTTTGTTGACGTCACTTCCGGTCAAAGCAGGACGGAAGACCTACTCGTTGCTTTGCAACGAGCTTTGCTCTAGTTCTTATTATTTTTCTTCCTGGGAAAATTTTGTCCGCGAGTGATCTTGTAAACTACACATCCGACTTAGGTAAAACCTTTTTAGGGTAAGTAGGCATGTTATGTAGATTTGCGGAATCAAGGTCATTTTGCGCGCACGTGCTTGCAAGAGCGCGCACGTGCAAAACTTAAAATGACCAATGTATAATGGATATAACCATAACTTCTCTATTTTGTGACGAAATGTTTTGAAACTTATAATGTAAGGATGTATTAGTAGTATGCACAAGATGATATGGTCAAAATAGCAAGATCTCACGCGCATGCACGTGCGCTTCGCTCTGATTGGCTGGAACTAAAGTCTCAATATCTTATTTGTTTTTTGATAAAATCATTTGAAATTTTGAACATAGTCATATATTAGGGAGATCTACAGCCTGTAATATAAGATTTATCATGAAAGCATGTGCATGCACATGTGCTTGCAAGAGCTTGCACGTGCAACACGAGAAATGTCCAATATAATTGATACAGACGTAACTATTTAAATTATTGATGAAATGCTTTGAAAATCATTTTATAAGTATATGTTAGAAGTATAGACAAAATGACATAGTCAAAAAAGTAAGATCTCATGCGCATGCACGTGCGCTTCGCTCTGATTGGCTGAAACTAAAGTCTCAATATCTTTCTTGTTTCTTGTCATAATTCTTTGAAATTTTGAACATAGACCTACATTATGAAGATCTACAGCATGATATATAAGAATTTTCATGAAAACATGCGCATGCCCGCGTGCTGCAATCTGATTGGCTGAAACTTTAAATGGCTATATCTACTTTGTTTTTTGACGAAATGCTTTGAAATTTAAAACATTGTCATGCATTAGGATATCCTACAATATGATATAGAAAAAAATCATGAAATCACGCGCATGCACGTGTGCTGCAATCTGATTGGTTTAAACTTGAAATGGCTATAACTCCCTTGTTTTTCAAACAAACAGGATGGGATTTAGAATATAGATAGATATAATGGACTCCTAGAAGAAAATGTGGTCATCATGCACGTGCACGCACGTGCGTGCATTTGGAACGAGTGAAATGAGAAATACACTTGAAAGAGTGATTTTTCATACTTTTGGACTGAATGCTTTAATATTTAGTATATTAAAATATGTACATAGTGTAGACAAGATGATATGATCATAACGCACATGCATTCACATGCGCACGGGTGCAATGCTAAAATTTGAATATAATTGGTATCCTTCTGAGAAAACGTTGTTAAAGTCAAAATGCACAGAGTTTGTCTTATTTAATGAAGCTTACAGGGAATATGGCACCAAAAAGGAGTTGGGGAGCGTTTGGGGAACATCTGTAACGGTCCCCGTTACAATTAGCACTAGTTATTTTTCTTCTTCTTCCTGGAACTTTTTTGTCCGGGAATGATCTTGTAAGCTGTTCGTCCGATGTAGGTAAAACCTTTTTAGGGTTAGTAGACATGTTATGTAGATTTGCGGAATCAAGGTCATTTTGCGCGCACGTGCTTGCAAGAGCGTGCACGTGCAACACGTGAAATGACCAATATAATAGATATAGCCACAACTGTTCTAATTTTAAATGAAATGCTTTGAAACTCATAATGTGAGGATATATTAATAGTATAGACATGACGACATGGTGAAAATAGCAAGATCTCACGCGCATGCACGTGCACTTCGCTCTGATTGGCTGCAACTAAAGTCTCAATATCTTTCTTGTTTTTTGACGAAATCCTTTGAAATTTTGAACATAGCCATACATAGGATATCCTACAACATGAAATAAAGCAATTATCATGAAAACACGTGCATGCACGTGCGCTGCAATCTGATTGGCTGAAACTTTAAACAGCTATAACTCCCTTGGTTTTCAACCAAACAGGATGGGATTTGGAACATAGATAGATATAATGGACTTCTACAAGTAGGTATGGACACCATGCACATGCATACACGTGTGTGTACATGTGCTGCAATCTGATTGGCTGAAACTTTAAACAGCTATAACTCCCTTAGTTTTCATCAAAACAGGGTGGAATTTAGAACACAGATAGAAGGTATGGTCACCATGCTCATGTATGCACGTGCGTGCACTTGAAATGAGTAAAATCAAACATACACTTGAATGAGCGTATTTTTAAAAATAATTTTGGATTAGATACTTTAATATTCAGTATATTAAAAATATAGATTGTGTAGACAAGATGATATGGTCATGACGCAAATGCATTCACATGTGCACGCATGCAATGCTAAAGTTTAAATGATTTTTGTACACTTTTTTGTTAATGTTGTTAAAATCTCAGATGCATAGAGGTTGTCTTATTTAATGAAGCTTACAGGGAATATGGCATCAAAAGGGAGTTGGGGAGCGTTTGGGGAACATCTGTAACGGTTCCCGTTACAATTAGCACTAGTTATTATTATTTTTCTTCTTCTTCCTGGGTACTTTTTTGTCCGCGAGTGATCTTGTAAACTGTTCATCCGATGTAGGTAAAACCTTTTTAGGGTCAGTAGACATGTTGTGTAGATTTGCGGAATCAAGGTCATTTTGCGCGCACGTGCTTGCAAGAGCGTGCACGTGCAACACGTGAAATGACCGATTTAATTGATATAGGGGTAACTTTTTACATTTTTGATAAAATGCTTTGAAACTCATAATATAAGGATATATTAGTACCATAGACAATATGACGTGGTCAAAATAGCAAGATCTCACGCGCATGTACGTGCGCTTCGCTCTGATTGGCTGAAACTAATGTCTCAATATCTTTCTCGTTTTTTGACGAAATACTTTGAAACATTGAATATAGCCATGTATTAGGATATCCTACAACACGATAAATAGCAATTATCATGAAAACACGTGCATGCACGTGCGCTGCAATCTGATTGGCTTAAACTTCAAATGGCTATAACTCCCTTGGTTTTCAACCAAACAGGATGGGATTTGGAACATAGTTATATATAATGGACTTCTACAAGAAGGTATGATCACCATGCACATGCATACACATGCGTGTACGTGCGCTGCAATCTGATTGGCTGAAACTTTAAACAACTATAACTGCCTTGATTTTCAACCAAACGGGGTGGGATTTGGAACATAGATATATATATATAATGGACTTCTACAAGAACGTATGGTCAACATGCATATGCATACACGTGCGTGCATGTGCGCTGCAATCTGATTGGCTGAAACTTTAAATGGCTATAACTCCCTTGGTTTTCAACCAAACAGGATGGGATTCAGAGCATAGATATATATATATAATGGACTTCTACAAGAAGGTATAGTCACCATAAACATGCATGCATGTGCGTGTTTGTGCGCTGCAATCTGATTGGCTGAAACTTTAAACAACTATAACTCCCTTGGTTTTCAACCAAACGGGGTGAGATTTAGAACATAGATAGATTTAATTGACTTCTACAAGAAGGTATGGTCAGCATGCTCATGTATGCACGTGCGTGCACGTGAAATGGGTAAAATAAAAAATACACTTGAATGAGCGTTTTTTTTTTATACTTTTGGATTAAATACTTTAATATTTAGCATATTAAAATATATAGATTGTGTAGACAATGTAGATATGGTCATAACGCATTCACATTCGCATGCATTCACATTCGCAAGTGTGGAATGACAAAATTTGAATGAACATGGTACACTTTAGGTAAACGTTGTAAAAGTCTCAAATGCATAGAGTTTGTCTTATTTAATGAAGCTTACAGGGAATATGACTATAAAAGGGAGTTGGGGAGCGTTTGGGGAACATCTGTAACGGTCCCCGTTACAATTAGCACTAGTTATGTTTTGTGTTTATTTGTCCTTACTTCAGTTCACGGCCGACGCCATGTTTTAAACTTTTGCGCCATGATGTAAATGGCACTGACTTTTTGAACTCATCACCATATTTAAGCAAATCATTTCATCCCTTTGCAGAACGTGAAGTCCTAACTGTCCTTTCGATGAGACAGTATAAATTTACCGAGATCCCATGGCGCAGTAGGCGCTGGCTCGAGACAAAAGCTCAAGGCCGAAAGTGTCGTCGGAGTTAGGTCTAAATTTACAGCCCTCCAGTGGTAGCTGCAGATCTGTAGCTCGCTGGTCTGAAAAAAAGGGACATTAGTGAAAAATTATTTTATTATTATTATTATTAAAATATATATATTACTATTATTTATTTATTATCCGCCATATTTTAATTTTGGTAAAAGACGCAACAATAATTATACTGCATACACGGCTTCGGCACAATTGCGTGCTAAACGCTGATTGCAGCCCAGAGGACCGGGCTGCTCTATACATATAAGTTTAAGTGTTTGTGTGTGGGGATTGGGGTGGGAGTAGTTATTCGGAATTAAAGGTTTTCTAAGCATTGAAAAGATTGTTAATCAGAAAGTTCTTTCCCTTTATAAATTACGAGATACATAATATATTTACTTCAATAAAGTGAATCTTTAAAAATATATACGTTTTCATATTAAATATATAAAGTTGCTTATCATTTACTATTGAAAAAACGACAGGTCCCCTTTTTTTTAGAACATCGAATTTTACATTGCATAAAAACGTACTCTGCACAGTTCGTGTTATATATTATAAAATTGAAAATTAAATACATTTTTGAATATAGGTGATCCATGTGTCTAACTTCAATTTATATTTTATGCAGCCAACATTTACTCGAGGAATTGAAGATTAAAATGGTATCGTTTTTGTTTGATATTTGTCCGACTATAAGTTTTCAAAATATTCGCGAATGCCGTCTCCATCAATTAGACGCATACTTTTTCACTCATATCGAAGGGGTTTGATGATTAAGTCTCATTTCCATTGTTTACTTTATATATTTCCCGGGCTACAATTGATGGTTACATCAATGTTTTCTTGTCTTTATAGATGTAATATAATATCTAGTCCACTACGTTCCTGCGGAAGGTAGAAAATACACATCATTATTTTTTTCTCGTGCCCTAACTACAACGAGACCAGGAAAGAGTTTTTCGATAAGTTCTTGAGATTTAATAAAGTCCATATTGTTGACATTCAGACTTTCCTCTGGGGGGATACATCACTCAGTATTGCTGAAAATGAATATCTATTTTCTATTGTACATTTATGGAACGCCAAATTAACATATATTCAAATATTTGTACCTATCTTAAAATAATTGCACCTATCTTCAAATAATTGTACCTATCTTCAAATGAATTGCATTAAAGATAGGTACAATTGAATTAAAGATAGGTACAAATGAATTGAAGATAGGTATAAATAATTATACCTATCTCTAAATAATTATACCTAGGTACAAATGAATTATACCTATCTTTAATGGAATTACACCTATCTTCAATTGAATTAAATATAGGTTCAATTGAATTATACCTATCTCTAATTCATTTGAAGATAAGTATAATTGATTTAAAAATAGGTACAATTGATTTGAAGATAGGTTCAATTAAGACATATCCAGTTTTAGGATTTAAAGATAGGTACAATTCAATTATACCTAGGTTCAATTCGTTTTATGCTGTTGGTAAATAATGAAAGCTCCCTTGGAGGCAATATTGTGTATGGAGGGAAACGCACAGAACCTACAGAGCGACGACAACAAGGATGAAAGGAGAAATAAAGGTTAATTCAAAATGTGCAAAAAGCATAATATATTATAAAAATGCACATGTATATCAAGTAGGTTTATCTTGTATTGCAACCAGATGAAGATTCCGATTAACTTTCGCGCCAGCTGTGACGTATCGGAAATGACGTATGATAAAAGGAGTAGTTGTTATTGCCAATATCTTTATAATTGGAGATAGGTTCAATTCAATTGTTCCTATCTTTAATTCAATTATACCTATCTTCAATTCATTGCAATTATACCTATCTTCAAATGAATTAAAGATAGGTATAATTGAATTGTACCTATCTCTAATTCATTTGAAGATAGGTACAATTGATTTAAAGATAGGTACAATTCATTTGAAGATAGGTACAATTATTTGAAGATAGGTACAAATATTTGAATATATGTTAATTTGGCGTTCCATATACATTCTTATATTCAGCATTCTGGTAGATTTAACTGATTGTACTCATTTTTAAAATTATTTGTATAAACAATAATGTAGCAGTCTATATATGTCCACAATGAGAGTTTATTTAATTTACTTGTAATCTATTTTGTACAAACTGTTGAACACTTCTAATTCATCCTGTTATAATATTTCATGTAGGGAGAGGGCGATTTAAGTTTTTAGAACTTGTGCCCAATCCCATTGTATATATTTAGTGCAATAAAATATGTTCAAACCAGTGAAAAATTCTCGAAGAGAAGTTGAACAGCAACCAAACAGCAACTCTATGCAAATACTGTAGAAGTACTGTCGGTTTCAATCTAATTAAAATCAGACTTCTTAGATCCGCGCCGTATACACTCTGCGTAAGTGTATACGGCGCGGATCTAAGAAGTCTGATTTTAATTAGATTGTGTCGGTTTCAGACTATTTTTTCACTAATACTTTAAAGCTGCAGATGACATTCTTTTAATCCGTTAGCTTGTATCAATTTGAGTGTCTTAATAACTTTGTTCGATGAATAAATTTGCTTACTATGTTGATTTTCTGTCATACAGTAAAAAATGAAGAGATTTGGCAACGTGTTCCTGTATTTCCGAACTAATAATAAAAATGTAGGCTGATAGATTTGAATATGCTTGGGTGTTCTTGAATGCAGACAGGCATTTTACAGCAACATATCTGCAGACAATTTTTTACAGAAGGAAGATCAGACACATGCCTGTTTGTCTCTATCAAACACGTGCAAATGATTCTCAAATTAATCACAATTTTTTAATCTTAAAAATCAACGTTAAACACTATCGAAATTTTGTTTTACAAAATGATCATGTTAGGGCTCTAGATTGCATGCATGCCTATTTTTCTTAAAAAATAACCTAGAAGACTATTACTGCCGTGAAAAAAAACTCAAACTGAAAATCTTTCAATTATTGATTGTAATTCAATAGTAATTTTAATTTATTATAAAGTAAATGTTAGTGCAGAAATGTGTGTGTCGTTCGAATAGTGTAACATTTTAAGAATATCATTGAGGAAGTTAGCAAGATTCCAGTTCCCTACGGCCACCTGGTCTATGGGAACTGGAATCTTGCTGACTCCTTTAATGATATACATGAATACATTTTGACCTGCAAAATTAATCCAGGTAAAGGCGGGGGGGGGGGGTGAGGTCCGGACCCCTGACACCCCCCCCCCCCTTTCTAGATCCTCGGTTAGGGATTACCTCGCTTGACTATTTAGAGGATTACGGATAACCGAGAGTTATATGTAGCTACCGAAGCGGGGAAGGTTACCTGACTAACGCAATGACATTAAATTAACTTCATTCACTGCGATTTCTATCGAATTAATCACATTAAACGATCGATCTAGTTTTAGATAGGGAAAAAACAGGGATAAATATTTATAAGCCTCCTCTGCCCTTTCAGGCGTCTTCCTCTCGATCCTCAATTGAATTGGTTACTTACTTTCATATAGCCCCCGTTTTTTATATTGGATTTTTATTTGAAAGCTTCTATATAAGTTTGAGACTTTACTTAGGTCAAGGACAAACCGTGAAAGTCAAAAAATAAACAAGAACTAATGTCAAGAATAAATATTTCATTATAAACATTTTGTGGAGAAATAGAACCAATACATGTAACGCGTAAAAGAGCGGGCCTCGAGATTTTACTTGAATGTTCCAAGTCAATTCAATATACTTGTATTTACTTTTTTTAATTTCATCTTCTGCGCCGCTGCGTGTATGTCTTGTGCGCAGTGATCTACTTGAATCACCCCCGGTATATATATCCCTGCCGACACACATCCCACAGAATTCCAGCTTTTAGATTGTATAACGTTCACTTCAGCTCTAAAGATCAACAAAAATGGTAAGAAACTTCATTGTTAATCTACTAATCCTTACATTTTAAAATGGGAACCTTTGATACAGGAGAGTGTTTCAAAATTGACAAAATCACTTTTTAAAATTATATTTTTAGCGTAAAAAGAAGCATAGTTTTCTTTCCCCTTTAAAGAAAAAAAAAATTGTAAAGGACATTGCAGCCGTTCGGCTTTTTTTTGCAGAAAAAAGAATGCTTGCAGTTGTAATATTCTGGTAGAAAACAATTTTAAAAGTATGCATTCCTCGTCAGCAAAAATTCGTCGAATTCTAGAATGAATGAGTCTTAAGCATTGTTGCAATGATTTCGCTCACTCGGTAGCATTGTTACTTTTCAGTCTAAACTTTCCAAAGAAGAAATTGAAGGTATGGAAAAGTTGTGTGTTATTTTATCCCCCTAATGTTTCTTTTAATTAACAGCATGAGTCAATTAATTTTAAAGAAACATGAAAAACTCCCTCCTGTGTTGTACCGTGTGAGTTTAAGCTGATAAGTTCCTCTTCCTAATGGATGCGTACGAACGATTAACTCTGATATCAAAATGATTCTGACAGATAGTTTGCAGGAATTAGAAAAGGGGGGTTGGTAAGATGATAGTCAAAGAACTTGTGGCTTTTCTATATATTTGAGACATAAAATCAATTAAATAGAATCGAAACCAAAAAAAAATTAAATCTTTCATGCATTATTCGTTTGAATAGAACACGATGCAAAAGAATGCTGTTGGTTAAAAAGATAGACGAACTTTATATATATTTGATAAAAGTCATAACACACTAAAATTAAAAAGGAAATGAATTTGATAAATCGAAAAAAAAATAATGTAGTAAAACTTCTCCATTAAGTTAAAATTCGTTTTAATAGCGGAAAATTGATTACTTTTTGTTTTAAAAGAAATAGACATACGACTACGTTAAATAGTTTTACAACTTGAAACATATTTTCTTTTTCCCTAAATCAAATTTGTAACAGAGACACGGATTACACGATGGCTAGCACTGTTTTCTTACATTCCTTGGCACGTATTCAAATTCAGCAGTTTCTTCTTATCTTTTGTATTAAATTTTTCTCTATGGATTCTGACTTAAATTGCACAACGAGAATGTATCGCCACACCGCGCTCGCAGGCACGCGCAGGCACGCGCCTTGTGTGTTTTAGTATCGTGACAAGATCTTTGTCAATCAGAGAGATTTCCTTAACTCAGTGTGACGTTATCGGGGAGGAATCTTACATAATCCCAGGGAAGATGGTTCTTTACGGGACTTTGTCTACAGTAGGACATTACTTATCTTATTCAAAGGAAATATAAACCAGTATATTGTGTATAAGTATACGTGACTGTATATTCTTTCGAACGCATATTTCTCCCCAAAATGAACTATTTTAACTCTTTTTAAGATTTTTTTTAATTTCTAAGAAGTGCTAAACATTTCAATTTAGTTATCTATGTACATTAAGTTAATGCACATAAGCACTTTTTGTTGCCATGGATACCAATACTGAACGAAAAAGATTAAGGCAGACAGACACCAGCTGCTCATTTTTAAAATCAAACTGACGTCATTAAATGTATTTTTCTCAAAACTGTAAACACCCCCCCCCCCAATACAATCAAAATCTTTCATAATTGATAAAATTATTATAAATTGCTCATTATCTTACGACTTGCAGCATTTCATGAAGTGCATTTTGTTTTTCCGATTTTTAAAATCTAAATGTAATATTATCATTATGTACAGCGTAAATAGGAAGTCATACATGTACCTGAATACTTACGTGTACCCTTTTCGTGCTTGAATATTTAGGGAGGGAGAAAATGAGCATTTAAATGCAGTTGAACACATGTTTAACTATTAGATATATAATGCATGATGCAAATCCTGACCCTTTCAAATTCATAGAAGCTATTTATATAATCCTTAATAGATCGAATTCCATAGCCTATCTTTTGTTTAGTAAACGTTGTATTATGTTTTTTTTTCTTTTTAGTCTGCCTTGTTAATGATACATAGGAATTTGAATAGTAAGATATTTCATACAGTATGTAAAACATGCTCACCGAGAACAACAACAGCAGCACCATCCGTGTAATTCAATTGAATGTTTTGTTTAA